>NC_051160.1:136011502-136110918 GCF_013339745.2 Dermacentor silvarum | reverse complement strand
CGCTACAGTATAATATATATATATATATATATATATATATATGCGGCAGATCCCACGCCTTGTCGGAATCGACCTTATGCGAAGAGTGTACGGGGAGCCTACCAAGTTAATGAAACAACCATGAGAGCACCAAGACTAAGGCGACTGTTTCATTACCTACATGACAAGCATGTCATGACATTCATGTCATGGGTCCTCAGGAGTCCCTTAGCTACGCCTAGGAGACCTTAAGCCGAAAGCCTTAGTTATACTCAAGACTTTTACTTCAACCAACAACCTTTAGCCTTTTCCTTCACTTAGTGCTCACTTCCGAACCCATTCTAGTGGTTTTTAAGTGTTAATCTCTTTTTTCTTCACTGTGCCATTGTCATTTTTTCTGAATCACGCTCCTGACTATGGCTTCTCTACCATCGTCCTATAGTGTTTGGCTTAGTGCCCATGTCCGAACCCATTCCAGTGGTATCTGAGTGTTAATCGTTTTTTCGCTAAGTCATTTTCATTTTTGCTAGTCATACTCATGACTATGACACTCATTGGCCACGTCCGAATCCATTTCAGTTGTTTTTGAGTCTTGATCTTTTTTAACTGTCTGTCATTTTTGGGGAGTCATGCTCACGACTATGACATCTACCATCATCCTTTAGTGTTTACGTCACTTAGTACCGATGTACGAATCCATTTCCGTGGATTTTGAGCGTTACTCTTTTTTCGCTGAGTCATTGTCATTTTTGCTGAGTCAAGCTCACAACTAATAACTTTTGCCATCATCCTTCAGTGTTTCCTTCACTTAGTGCCCACGCACGAACCCATTGCAGTAGCTTTTGAGCGTTTTCTTTTTTCGCTGAGTCATTTGCATTTTTGCTGAGTCATGCTCGTGTCTATGACTTCTACCATCCTCCTTTAGCATTTACTTCACTTAGTGCCCACGTCCGAATCAATACCAGTGGTTTTTGAGTTTTAATCTTCTTTCGCTGAGCCATGGTCATTTTTGCTGATTCATGCTCATAACTAAGACTTCTACCATCATCTATTATTGTTTCCTTCACTTAGTACCCACTTCAGAACCCATTCATGCCAATTTTGTTAGATGCCAAGTTAACAAATCGACCATGAGAGCATCAAGACGTAGGCGGCTAGATAGATAGATAGATAGATAGATACTGTAAAAGTGGCAAATGTTTCCCAAGAAATGCTTCGAATTTATTATGAAAATAAATAAACACAAATAAATTATCTGATAGCTACATCTTCCAACAAAGGACCCTTAGCACATCAGCCCATTGCTGTTACCATTATAGAAAGCGCGCATGCCTCAGCTGGCGGAATGAACCATTCTTAAGCGTTTCCCGCATGCAAGGAAGCGCGTTGAGGAGATTGGCACGGTTTATTGCAATATCAATTATACGAGAACTTCATGCAATCTTTCGCCGTCGCGTATAATTACACATAAACATACTGTGAGCAGATGTTCAGGTCAGGGCTTGATTTATCTCAATAATCAGGCGACACAAAAGCGGTCCGGTCGACGGCAAAGCAAAGCAAACACCAACAACACTCGTAGTCCTCGTCTTTAGCTTGCGTCCGTGTTTGTCGCTACAATACTGATTTCATTAATATTATTATTTACGTTTCCTGAAAAACATTACTCACATTAACTGTAGGCGTCACTTTTGCGTCGGAATTCAACACTTGGCGACATATGTATGGGTGTCATCATCATCAGCCTATATTTATGTCCACTGCAGGACGAAGGCCTCTCCCTGCGATCTCCAATTACCCCTGTCTTGCGCTAGCGTATTCCAACTTGCGCCTGCGAATTTCCTAACCTCATCATCCCACCTGACTTTCTGCCGTCCTCGACTGCGCTTCCCTTTTCTTGGTATCCATTCTGTAACCCTAATGGTCCACCGGTTATCAATCCTACGTATTACATGGCCTGCCCAGCTCCATTTCTTCCGCTTAATGTCAACTAGAATATCGTCTACCCCCGTTTGTTCTCTGATCCACACCGCTCTCTTCCTGTCTCTTAACGTTACTCCTAAGATTTTTCGTTCCATTGCTCTTTGTGCGGTCCTTAACTTGTTCTCGAGCTTCTTTGTTAACCTCCAAGTTTCTGCCCCGTATGTTAGCACCGGTAGAATGCAATGATTGTACACTTTTCTTTTCAACAACAGTGGTAAGCTCCCAGTCAGGATTTGGCAATGCCTGCCGTATGCACTCCAACCCAATTTTATTCTTCTGTAAATTTCTTTCTCATGATCAGGGTCCCCTGTGAGTAATTGACCTAGATAAACATATTCCTTTACAGATTCTAGAGGCTGACGGGCGATCCTGAATTCTTGTTCCCTTGCCAGGCTATTTAACATTATCTTTGTCTTCTGCATATTCATCTTCAACCCAATTCTTGCACTTTCTCGATGAAGGTCCTCAATCATTTGTTGTAATTCCTCTCCATTGTTGCTCAATAGGACAATGTCATCTGCAAACCGAAGGTTGCTGAGATATTCGCCATCGATCCTCACTCCTAATCCTTCCCAGTCTAAGAGCTTGAATACTTCTTCTAAGCATGCAGTGAATAGCATTGGAGAGATTGTGTCTCCTTGCCTGACCCCTTTCTTGATAGGTATCTTTCTACTTTTCTTGTGGAGAACCAAGGTAGCTGTGGAATCCTTGTAGATATTTGCCAAGATATTCACGTATGCCTCCTCCACTCCTTGATTACGCAATGCCTCTATGACTGCTGATATCTCTACTGAATCGAATGCCTTTTCATAATCTATGAAAGCCATATAGAGAGGTTGATTATACTCCGCAGATTTCTCGATTACCTGATTGATGGCATGGATATGGTCCATCGTAGAATACCCCTTCCTGAAGCCAGCCTGTTCTCTTGGTTGACTGAAGTCAAGTGTTGTCCTGATTCTATTGGAAATTATCTTGGTGAATATTTTATACAATACTGAAAGCAAGCTAATGGGTCTGTAATTCTTCAATTCTTTAACGTCTCCCTTCTTATGGATAAGTATAATGTTGGCGTTCTTCCAGCTCTCTGGTACACTTGAAGTGGTGAGGCATTGCGTATAAAGGGCCGCAAGCTTTTCAAGCATGATATCTCCTCCATCTTTGATTAAATCTACTGTTATTCCATCTTCTCCAGGCGCTTTTCCCCTGGTCATATCTTTCAAGGCCCTTCTAACTTCATCGCTAGCTATAGAAGGAGCTTCTGTATCCGGTTCATCACTATTTCGAATGGAAGAAGCTTGGCTGTTTTGGCTACTGTACAGGTCAGTATAGAATTCTTCTGCTGCTTTTACTATGTCATCGAAATTGCTGATGATATTACCATGCTTATCTTTCAGTGCATACATCTTGCCTTGTCCTATGCCTAGTTTTCTTCTTACTGATTTCATGCTGCGTCCATATTTTACGGCTTCCTCAATTTTTCCCACGTTATAATTTCGAATATCCCTTACTTTCTTCTTGTTGATCAGTTTTGACAGTTCAGCGAATTCTATCTGATCTCTTGAGTTGGACATTTTCATGTTTTGCCGTTTCTTTATTAGGTCCTTTGTTTCTTGGGAGAGCTTCCCTACAGGTTGCTTTGGTGCCTTACCTCCCACTTCAATTGCTGCTTCTGAGATCAGCCTAGTTACGGTTTCATTCATTAGCTCTATGTTATCTTCATCTTCCTGTTCTAAAGCTGCATATTTGTTTGCGAGCACCAGCCTGAATTGGTCTGCTTTTACCCTGACTGCCTCTAGGTTGGCCTGTTTCCTCTTGACTAATTTCACTCTCTCTCTCTTCAAATTGAGAGAAATCCTAGACCTCACTAACCTATGGTCACTGCACTTAACCTTACCTAACACTTCTACATCCTGCACTATGCTTGGATCGGCAGAGAGTATGAAATCTATTTCATTCCTTGTTTCTCGATTAGGGCTTTTCCAGGTCCACTTCCTGTTGCTGCGCTTCCTGAAGAAGGTATTCATTATTCGGAGCCTATTCCTTTCCGCGAATTCTACTAACATCTCTCCTCTTGCATTCCTAGAATCGATGCCGTAGTTGCCAATGGCTTGCTCACCAACCTGCTTTTTCCCCACTTTTGCATTGAAGTCGCCCATGACTAAAGTATACTGAGTTTGCACCTTTCTCATTGCTAGTTCAACATCTTCATAAAACTGTTCTATTTCTTCATCATCGTGACTAGAGGTTGGGGCATAGGCTTGTACTACCTTCATTTTGTACCTCCTATTCAGCTTCATTACGACGACTGCTACCCTTTCATTAATGCTGTAGAATTCATCAATGTTGCCCGCTACGTTGTTATGCACTAGAAATCCTACCCCGGATTCTTTCTTATCTGGAAGACCTCTGTAGCAGAGGACGTGGCCGTTAGTCAGTACTGTGTAAGCCTCACCAGTTCTTCTAACCTCACTAAGGCCAATAATATCCCAGGAAATGCCTGTTAATTCTTCAAATAGTCCTGCTAAGCTAGCCTCACTCGAGAGGGTGCGCGTGTTGAACGTTGCCAGGTTCAGTTTCCATTGGCGGCCTGCCTTGACCCAGAGATTCTTAGCACCCTCTGCCGCGTAGCAGGTCTGACCGCCGCCTTGGTCAGGTGCTCCGCAGCCACTGGGAACTGAGGGCCATGGGTTAATTGTCGGAGTCATGAGGGAGGTAGTGGCCGAATACTGCACCAGGGAGGCCAATTCCTGTTCTGGTGAGGGAGTGACTTTGATGAAGCTTAGTGGGCCTGCCTAGTTTGGTTGCACCTGAACTAGTATAGCCCCACTAGCTCTCGGCAATATGTACTTTTTTTTCTTTGCCGGTGTCAGGCACCACTCCATGCCTGAAAATGTGGTGGAATGGAGCAGGATTCGAACTTACGACCTTCAGATTTGAGGTCGGGTGTTCTACCTCTACTCCACGCCACCACGGCTTGTATGGGTGTAATCATGTTTAAATTGCACCGGCTGGTGCCATGAAGCAGCTACAATCTAAAACCTCAAGCTAGAGAGCTTCGCTTTCTGGAACAAATTATAACCTAACTATGCAAATCCTACCAGCTTGTGCCATAGTTTTGCTACTCCTAGTAGCCAGGGTAGTACCTGTCAGTGTGGGGCTTCTGCGGCGAAGCACCGTGTCCTTCATCATCAACCAAAAATGCCTCCGCGTGTTAATGGTCAGAACACCAGCCGAGCAGCTGCTCTGAAGCGCTGATCACACTGAAACAAGGAGGATCAGAACCGCTATACTGCAGTATGTTAGTATCATAGAAGGTGCGCTGATGACAGGGTTCGTGACGGGTTTCATGACGACTAAACAGAAAGGTGCGTGAAAAGGCGGGATTATGAAGTGAAATATACAAAAATATGTCGCAGTTTCGCCCGAAAGGCGAAGCATCAATTGCGATAGCAAATAGTAGAGAGATATTGGGAGTAGGGATAGTAGTTTAATCGGCTGCATAAACTTGAACACATTCGCTTACTAACTGAATTAACAAGCGCTGGTGTCAGCGCGCACAAGCAAACATGAATAGATCACACTCAATGACCGCAGACAACCACTGTCAAAACGCTGGCAGCAAGCGCAGCCGCCACAGCGAGCGAAGGTTCGTGTGGTCTATCGCTTCAACGGAAACTGAGTGGCGAATGCACAGCGCATACAAAGGTCAGACCCGTGTGTAAATCGCTTTCAATGGGCCCCTAAACCACTTCAGATATTTTTTGAACATTTGAAGTAAGCATGCCCATCTAGTTCAGAATGCCGTCACGATCAACTGTGCCAAATGCTGCAGCGGTCACGTAAGCATGGACAAGCGGGTGCGCCACAACATCAAAAAAAAAAAAACAATGCCGTCCTCCTCCTCGTGGCCTTTCCGGTATCGCCAGCGGTCGTCACGACGTCAACAGGGGGAATCTGGTGATGTAAACTGCGGAAACGATGTCCACGACTTCCAGTTTGTCTGCTAGCAGGTATGCGCGCTTTCTGCTCTTCCTTGTCGTGTTGCTCGCTTGTGCGCGCTTGCGAATCAATAGTTACAGCCCGCAACGCAAGTGCCAAATCGCTCGCGTTCCAACACAGTAATGCTTAGCGGTATGATTAGCTGCGCGAACAGAGTGCGACAGTGTTGGCCTTTCCAGACGTGCGCGCAACACAGGGTCTACAGCGGCACGCTTCGCATAACACGGGCCGGCACCGCAGCAACAGCGGGTAGCCGAGAAGCGCCGAGTCCACGTCCACGTTACCGGCACGCTAACTCGCCGCACGCCGTTTGCCATTCGCGGGCCGCCGTTCGACAACGGTTTGCTCGCGAGCGGCGAGATTTCCTTGTCGTACGTAGAGAGGATGAGACCGGGACTCATTTGTGCGGCAGCCTCACCGCCGCTGATCGCTCGACGGCGCCGATATCGTCGCTAGGCCTTTTCTGGTTCCCTTCAAAGCTAAAGCTGGACGGCGCTTCGAAATTAATTACCGACGCTCACAAGCCGCAATATTTTCTTATCGTTGTTATTACTCTTCGCAATAATTCTACACAAAGAAGAAAAATACGCTCATATTAGCGGCGCCGTCGGCTGCGATGCGAGCACAGCCGAGCTGGTCGTCTCCCGTCAGTAGCCGTGCACTGCAGCTGAGCTACGGCCGATGCTTTTCGTTGCCGGTGACGGAGGCGCGCAGCTTCGCGGTCGTCGATTGGCCCGTTGATCGTGCAGCGGGCGGGGCGCCGGCCGAACTGCCGTCTACTTTGGACACCTCTCGCGCGGCAGACGTTCTACAGCACTGAAGGCCGTTTCGCCGTCCGTATATGTGCCGCTAGCATGGCTACAGTCGAATGGCTAGCGTGGACGTGCCTTAACCGGAAGTAGGCAGTGTTTTGAAAAGCGCGTTGGCGATGACGTATGTCACGTGACATTTCGAGCATCACTCGGCGAGGAGGGGACACCAGCCGACGAGGAGAGTAGCGAAGGAAAGAGCGAAACGAGCGAGGGCCGTTTTTCGATCATCAAACGCGTGTAACTCCGCTATTACGGCACCATTTCGAAAAATTCTCGCGGCTACGTTTTCGTTGTAGACTCGGTAGCAACTGCAACACCACTACTAAATTTCGACCTCTGGGTGGTTTAGGGGCCCTTTAATAGACTGTGCGGGCGACCGCCACAGCCGGGCAAAGTACAGGTGCAGTTGTTTGCAGAGTAGAAGCTGCCCCCCCTCCCTCCCGCGCTGCCTTCCCGCTTTCTTGCTTTCGCTTGGGAGATTGAGTGGCCAGTTTCCCTTGCGCTCGGTTGCAAGATACGCATTTGGTGCCGCAGCACGGCGTCGCCCCGCCGCCCTCCCTTCCATACCCCACGGCCTTTCACGCGACGGTCGCGTTTGCTTTCCGCCGTGCGTTCACTCTCCGTGATAGCGCGCGTCCCCACGCTATCATACCCATATAATTGCTAGCAATCCATATAATTGCTATCGCAATAAAAACATATAAGAGTGCGAATAAATGACCGAATTCTTCTGGGGAGGAATACAAGTTCTTGTCAGCGGTGGGTATGCACGGCAGGTGTCTGTCCCGGCTTTACTATCGGTGCTAAGAGAAAGAGACTGCTCTCTCACGTGAATTCCTCCTGCAGAAAAGTGAAAATTATGTCATCTGTTCAAACACTATAGGACACTCATATGTTATCAAGAAGTTCCGACACAACGGAACTTGGGAATAACGTTTTTGTTTCATACCTTTATGTAGCCTCGATAATATATATTTTTTCAGGATTGGGGACCCAAAACGGAGATGTTTGGAAAACGAATAAGAAATTTTGCATGAGTATGCTGCATGACCTAGGATTTGCGAAGACCCAGATAGAGGACCATATGATGGTAAGAAACAACATTTGAAAATGATTATGTTATTTACATTAGGCAACCTTTGTAGATATATTTTCTACTGTCTGCGCGCACAATGAGCGTATAGTTGTTGTAAAAGGCTTAAAAGTTAACTACCTTTGTGTTTTAAAGACTGCAATACTGCTAGATTTATTAGATCAGGTCTATGGAGAAACTTTCTGATACCAGGGTGCGAATCCTTAAGCACTTTTCCTCTCCTACGTAATTAACCAATCACTCAAATGATCATGCCCACTTGGCATACTTTTGGAATATTTCTCAGTTACACAATCGTTTTGGCAATACGGCTCCATACATTTGGTCCTATTGCTTCACATGAAGCCCTAGCGGCTGTTACCAAATTTCTGCTCACTTACTGCATCCCTATAGCGTAAGAGATCGTACATTTCAGATGCACCTTTATCGTCTCAACTACACCACTCTGTGCAACGTTAGTCTTTCTCGCATTCATTAATTGATTTTTTTGTTCAAGGTAGTTTTCAATTACAAATGCTTATTATCCGCATGACCCAGGTGCAGGTAAGCACTGAAAGACAGTTTTTCTGCTCATACAGGCAGTCCTACGTACAGACGTGAGCAGCCTTGTCTAGAACGCGGGAACGGCCGCTTCCGGGGCTCTCCGAAGCCATCAAGTGACCTCTAACGGTAGTTGCTGGGCCCAAACGTGCCCAACACATACCGTTAGACGTCGGACCCAGCAGCTAGCGTTAGACGTCGCTGGTTGGCTCTGGAGAGCCCCGCAAGCCACCGTTCCCGCGTTGTAGACAAGGCTGCTCACGTCTCTACGTGCTCAATTCCCATTTAGGGCTGGCGTAGCCTCATGTTTATTTCAGGCGTCACCGATCGAATATGAACTACCTGTCTGACACAATAGTTCTTGCTGTGTACATTCAGAGCATGGTACTGAGTATAAACAGTTTTCTCCTATAAATTATTTCGGTTTTACACATAGTGTAAATAGACAAATTGAATGCTTATCTTAGTATTCCACATGTTCAAAATTTTGCGTCATTACAGGATCTATAGCTGACTTTTGCATACGTACGTATTCTAACTTAATGCTTACTTTATTTTTACGACAGGTAGACGGTCCCACGTGTGCATACAAGTTCATGCCTATTTCTTATTTTGTTGCCACATGCCATTATTGCCTTCCCTAAAGAAAAAAAAACATCTGATCAATGCGGCGACTATCGCATATGAAGGTGTCAGGATTTACGCTAGTCGTCGCGTTTTAGTACCCAGCGGAAATTCCTCTTCAATGGCACCTCTCTTACCGGATGAACAAACAAGGACAAAAAATAAACATACAGAACAGAGGTTCAGTTTCAAGCAACTTTTTTTCACACAATCACGGTATATGCAGTTACAAGAGCAGCATCAACAACCAGATACAACAGTCTTATATAATCATACAAGCAGAACCAGGCGTGCTATGCTGTAAGTGTATTACAAACTGTTTTTGTTCCACTCCTGCAATCAGCCCTGCACGATTCGTCTAACATTTTTCGGGCTGCCGCCGCTTTCCTTAAAAAAAGAAAGAAAAAAGGGGTATTCAAGAACCATTCAACAGTTGGTAGAGAACGGTCCCTACAACTACATTTAAAGCATCGCTTGGTGTTGGTTGACTTAAAACACCATAAATTGAACATGACTAGGTGATGCGCTGGTCCTGCAGTAGACTTAAAATAGGTAGAAGACAAATAGGTAACGTTGTCGAAGGCGATCACATTATTGGGGTGCCACCAATTGAACAGGACAGCCTTGGTAAGAAGTGCCACTTCGAAATGGCGAGATTTTTATAAGTCCTGCAAGAGTTCAAAAATTTCAAGGTATGGGATTATGAAGCAATAGGTGCCATCCGCAATGAGCCTTCGCCTCAGCATTTTTGTCTACATAACGCAGGTCGTCCTAATAAAAGACAAGTACTGCAATGCCTGCTACTGACGAAGCATGTTTCATAAAAGATGTTTTGTGAATACGTGTCATAAATTATAATGTTATACTGCGGTAAACGATTGCATGATCACTGCCGTTTCGTACTTTTCTCCGCTGTGAAATGTATCCCAGAAGCTCTTCAAGGTATTGTATAAAAATTACCGTCTCATGTCCGTATCTACGTTCCGCCAACTTTAGTATGACACTGCGTGTTATTGGCAATACACACTACAATACAGGAAGAACCTAACATTGGCGAAATTTCCAACCTCTTCATTCGTGTCTTGATCTGCCTGTAAATTGTTTCGTCTGTACCAGAGCCTACATGCCCAGTTTATTACCATTGCTGAAATGAGTATAGGTGCAATTAACTTAATAGTGAGACCAGCGGGGAAAATTTCAATCAAGATACACTCGAAAGTCAAGCATTCTATGAGTGGATCCGTTCAGTTACTGACATGCGGCAGCAGTCTCATATGGATAGCTAGTTTTAATGACACTATGCAGTGCTAGAAAAGAGGAGGGAACTGGAACAGGTAACACCGAAATTGATGAGCCTAAACGAAAACTGCTTATTTGTTTCAAAGAGTCTATCATCACAGCCAATAAGTTACGTAAAGTTTTTACCAGACAAAGAAACATCATGAGTCTTCTTCAGCAGTGCCCTCAGCATTGGTACTTATTTACTGTGAGGGGAGTCTGTTGCTACAGCGCACATCCACTTTATTCTCAGGAGGAATCCCCTCACAATGCACGCAGCATTTTATTCGTCCACTACCGAATCCCCGGCTGTGGATTTAAAAATACATGCCCGAAACCACACTATATGGTTCCTATGGCAAGCAAAACCCCGCACAAATTTACAAGCACTAATTTAGCGCCGTATCTCAGTAGTATGCTTGTTCGCTCCTGCAGATTACAGCTGCTTCAGGCCTAAAATATCACGTAGTAGTTGTGACGGTCAAACTCATGCTTCTGTTCACCATATAGTGGGCTTTAATTGAGTAGGAAAATTTGGTCAGATCATGATGGTTTGGGCGCCGGCGTGACGCAAATCTCAGACGTAGAAGCACAGTAAACATAGAATTAGCTTATAACTGCTGCCGCACTAAAAGCACAATTCAACGTCTCGCGTTCATTCAACGCGCATCTCGCTGTCTTTTTAACTATATGCCGTGCCTGTGCGCTATGCTGCCTACTTTCCCCGTCCCAAATAGCCTAGTTCAGACATATTTTACGACATTATGTCGCTGCCATTTTAAATTGCTGTCCATCTCTGTTGCAAGACACACTAGACGGGCGCCTCTAGGCCGTTACAGCCCTACAGCGGATTCTCTGTGCCCACGAGTAAATAGATTATACGCTAAATTGATGCTGCAATTTCAGAGTCCGGTATGATTTACGAATAAATCCGGAAAATTACTTGGTTAGAACGCGTTAGCGGGTTAGCTGGTTAGAATCCCTGATAGATTCTCCGTCTATGTGAGTGTTTCTTTCCAAGTGCTGTCTCGGCGTATCTGTTTTTTTTTTTTCAACGTCCTCGTTTAGTCGCGCTTACACACTGTGGCAAGGAAAATTACGTTTGGTGTAATTCAATATAAGAAAACATCATGAAAGAGTACGAGGGATTATATGACAAATTAGGAGTGATAATGCGCTTTGAATAGCCTTGCAGCGAAGAGTGCTGCGCCAGTCTTTGCAAAAACATTTATACGCGAAAAATATTCCTATGCGGAGATACTAGTGAATTGCGGTGCTGGTATGCGGTTGCATAGACGTGTGACCATGAGTAGTGGCAGTGCGCAACGGGGAGAGAAAGACGTCAAAGTCAACATTAACAAGCCCTCATGGGTATGGTGTAAGGTGCTAAAAAGGCAAAATACAAAATAATATTAATTTTTAATGATAATGAAATTGTAACTTATCCTTTACCCCGACCACTTACTATAACTTAGGCTTTAGAATCATTAATAATATTATTAGGTAATGTTAACATTCTATCTGTTTATGCAAAGCGTACAGCTCTATTAAACTATTTTATTAGATTTATTACCTCTCTTTTTTCATGTCCTAGATTACATTTTTGTTGCTTATGATATCACCCGGGTCATGACTTACCCCCAAAGTGCGTTAGGGCCATTATAACGAGCGCTCGTAATATTAGCTATATCGAGGATTCCGTCGTACGAAAGAAAAAATAGCGTTGAGAATTCAGCCCCAGAATTATTTGCGAAGGTGACAATTCTCTACTACGCACCATTGTGAAAGCTTCAAAAACACAATTTGTATGTTTGCGGAAAGCCATAAATTCACCGTGTGGGTTATCAAACGGTATTGACTCTTAACGTTATCCGGAAATATATTCCTGTGCTCGTGCACATCAAATAGGACGTTAGAGAAGAACCAATATACTTTCGGCAATTTTTGAAAGCACGGACATCCTACTGACTCTTCTCTGTTCCCCAGCTGAGCTGCAACGTCACCCTGTCCCATTTCCTTGGCAGATGCTCTTCCGCCGCCTTGCCAAGCAGTTGGGAGAAACCCTTGGAGAATCATTGTCAGTACGCAGCCTCATCATGAACTGCGCAGTCGGCAATGTTGCGCATTTTTTCTTCCCGTCGGGACTACCCGACGAAGACGCTGTATGGCAGCAGTTCACCGAACACCTCGAGATAATAGGCGCTACAATGCTCAAGGCCCCACTCTTCGAGTCCACGCCACGGTGGCTACGAAACCTGCTAGAGCGCGTCCCTTTCACTAGGATAAGGAAAACATGCCAACTAATGAATGGGTACGAATCATTCATCAGGTAAGTTTTATTTAATAAGCTATAGATTCATAAAAAGCTTATTTACTGGAAACTAAACGGCGAATGAATGTTGGCAGGTTTGTCAGCAGTAACAGTCGCGTGCACACTCGTAGCTCGTTTTTTTTTTTTCTGTCTCACCGAAGAACGTGTTTCTGTGATCTGATAAACCTGTATTTGTACAAAAGACAGGCTTCAATTTTTGCAGTGCTGAGTGTTTTATGTGCTCTAGCTAACTTCAACGGCACAGCGAACGTTTCGCTGAGCCAGAAAAATGCAGCAAAAAAAAAGCGAGAGACAGATGGAAACAGAGAAAACGTTTAGTAGTGAATATATTGCCAACTAATGAAAACATGCCAACTAATGAATGGGTACGAATCATTCATCAGGTAAGTTTTATTTAATAAGCTATAGATTCATAAAAAGCTTATTTACTGGAAACTAAACGGCGAATGAATGACGGCAGGTTTGTCAGCAGTAACAGTCGCGTGCACACTCGTAGCTCGTTTTTTTTTTCTGTCTCACCGAAGAACGTGTTTCTGTGATCTGATAAACCTGTATTTGTACAAAAGACAGGCTTCAATTTTTGCAGTGCTGAGTGTTTTATGTGCTCTAGCTAACTTCAACGGCACAGCGAACGTTTCGCTGAGCCGGAAAAATGCAGCAAAAAAAAGCGAGAGACAGATAGAAACAGAGAAAACGTTTAGTAGTGAATATATGAAAGAGGTGAGAGCTGGACCGCACATAAGGCTTGCCTTCATTTCTTTACTGTATTTTTCCCGCTCACAATGCCTCATCAATAACCAGAACAGTGAATAGTTCTATGCTATAATTCGACTGCTTATTTTACAGTTGCCACCCTTGTTTCGTCTCATGACTGTACCATTCATTTTATTAAAACAGCCACGAACTTCTTTGTTTCGCCATTGTTTCGTGTTCGTTGAGAAGTGAACAATCAGGCATAAATCTCTTCACAGCTGTCTAGAAAGCTTGGGCTGCATTCACGGGGCGGTGTCATTGACGTTTACTCTTGGCCCCCGATTTCGAGATTTGTGGTTACACAAACACTGATGTTTGCCTTTTTTTAGTGACTTACTTTCCTGCCCTAAGCTTAGTATATCTTAAGCGGCTTTGTTACATTTTATTGTCGGCCGCCCGCTTCTTGCAGAAAAGACGACGATACGGCTCTGGCAATTGTTGTAGTGTCCGCAGGCAGGAAATACGCCCCTGAAGGAAAGACAGGCTTTCCATAGATGCATGTGTTTACTGCAATACAATTTGTCCTGTAAGGAAGGACTGAAAAACTTCTAACTGAAGCCATGGCATGTTCCAGTGAAACTCGTCGTTATTCACTTCAGAGCAATGTTTACGGTCTTCCAAAGAAAAAAAAAGCAATTACGCTGTTTGATTTCGGAGCCAAACCTGCTTGCCACTGAAGCTCCGGCTGGAGAGTGCAATAAGAGCTGTGAAGTTACCCGCAAGTAGGTTTGCAAGCATATGTAATTAAGCAGGAATGATGCAGGTGAATGTGTATATTTGTTGCAGGATTAATATATATTAGATATATATTAGATATAATGAATATTTCATCTTCAATTTCATAGAAAAGAAGGCCGGTTGCTCCCACATCTGCATGTGTAGTGCAGATAGCTATATGTATACGCCTGCTCGAAAGTTCTCCGCGCATCTCAAGAAAAAGTGCTTCTGTGGTGAAAAACAAGCACAATACACTGTTTAACGCAATGATAATTATCTTATATACAAACTGTTCATTTTTCCTATAAATCTACTGGAGTGTCCATTTACCTCAAGCGTACGGAGAACCTACGTGGCACCTGAAATACAGCGTAGATAAATGAGCCACCTCGAAACAGGAAGCCAAAGTTTGACGTTGCTGACACAGCACGATGGTTGGCTCCTTGAGACAATGGCGTATACGTCCGCAGGTGTGCACTTCCATTTGAATATAATGTGGTTGATAAGCCAAGAGCAGAAAGCGGCAAATTATTGGATAACTTGAAGTGAGCAACAAAGTCTAATCGGCGTACAAGTTGGAGCTTCGCTCGCCTCTTCCCTCGTCCAAGTTTAGTGTGGTCTGTCATGTAGAATTCACTTTGCAAAGGAGTTCTAAGAAATCCGCACGACGAAGAAAGTTTAATGCTTTAAAAAGCTCGATCCTGGCTAAAATTAGCATTAAAACTTATTTTCAAAGTATTAAAGGTATTTTATCTTGCTCATCAGCGCATATGTCGTTTGATTATGTAATGTTCTTGCAATTCTTGTTGTCCGTGAATTCCGAAGACGGTGGGATTTTCTACCCTTCTCGTTACCTCATTGCGTAGAATAAATGGATGAATGACAGTAGTTGTAGAGGCCACTGCTTGCAACGTGACGCCATTGCACTTCTTCAAAATAGTGTTGTAAAAGATTCAGGGAATAGGTGTTAGATCCCGCTACGCATTGACTAGCGTTTGCGGTGGCAAATACGTACTTCATGTTTGACTTTCATTATTGCGATAGCAATTATATGGACACCCCAAGCGCATTTTTGCCATCGCCGTCGCGTCAGGCTATAAAGTCCAACGGACAATAAAATCGTCGCAGTGCGCCGTATCTGTATGTGCGAGTGAAAGCGCGCATCCCCCGCGCGCTTTCATGGAGAGCGCACGCACGGCGGTGAGCAAACGCGACGTGTTCCGTTGTGCGAAAGGCCGTGGGGGGATCGGAGGGAGGGGAGACGACGTTTAGCTGCGGCACCAAATGCGTATCTTGCGACCGGGCGCAAGGGGAACTGGCGACTCAGTCTCCCACGCGAAAGGAGGAAGGCATGACTGAAGTGAAGACACAAATATTTGTTACGTAGATGAACTGGCTGCAGAAAATACTTACCTTCATGGAAGGAATAAAAGTTGGATGAACTAGAGCGAAGTGCCTCTGAGAGGCTTTATGAGTTACCTTACCTTGTTTTAGCCAACCTTTACCCCGCAGTGTATTTTCATCTCTCACTCCCATTCTGACATCAGATTTTGATTCAAGGGAACAGATTGAAAAATACAGACCCCGGTCGATGGAGGACTCCAAGCGTGATTTCATTGCTCAGTACACCGAGAAGATTGAACAGGCCAAAGGCGAGCCGGATCCAACGTTACAATGTGAGTTGCTGAAGGTTTAGCACTTCGATGTACGTCATAGTTCAACTTAATCCGCCTTCACTTCTGCTCCTATTTATTATGCGCATTGGAGTCAATTGTTCAATTGGTCCTTCATTAGACTTGAGACGGGCGGCAACGCTTGTCGAATACGCGAAATCAGTGACCTCGACTCCAGATTAAAAAGTTGCTGGGAAACTACGTAAAAGTTATGTGGTGACACTGTAACTGCTTCTCATAAGAGCAAAATAGGCTAGAACGGAGAGTCTGTCGGTTAGGATGGTGATAAGAAACGCTATTCAATCGAAGATGTAAGATTATTTGTGATATTTTTTGCAGGAAAAGTATATAAAAACCATCATAGAACTCGATCAATAGGCATAAAAGTACTCAACTGCATAACGAAATGTTTCATTAGCACACAGTGAGTATTCTAACAGGTTGCCATCCTCAGCTTCACAGCTTTGACACCTTACTTTGAGCCTCTTCATTGCTTTCCTGGGAAAATTTGCAGCACGCGAGCTGCAATGTTTCCTCTCGATCAACTGGTGTAGTAGAGAGTATTGTGAACGCTAATATTCCAATAATTACAATAAAAGTTTATTCAATGAGCAGAATATTCCACGTGTCGCGTCTCAGACCCCATAAACGACCGTCGCTGATTTGATTTAAAAGGAATTGGGCTAGTTAGCTACTGTGTTGATGTGGTTTGACAAAAGTATTCAAAACTGCTTTGCCTTATGTAAACCCGCCCTGTTGGAAGTTTACGTGAAAAGGAGAATGCTGGTCGGAGTTCAATTATTTAAACTCATGTATGAAAGTAGTTATAATAAGAAATCTTGTTTTAGAATATTCTACTGGCGTGGTAATTTCAGTTGCCATCATAGACGAAACGTTTATGAACTTCCCGGGTTTGTTTGGCTGAATAAAAAGAAAAATGTGCGCTTTGGGCAAATTTTCTATAAACATCAATCATGTTTTAGCCACAAAAATGTTACGTTTTTTGTTGTAGCTTTAATTTGTGGTAAAAATTGTCCTAAAGAAAAAACTGAAGTAATTTTTTGTAAAAAATACTTCCGATTTGCCAGAAACTCCCTTTTTTACAATTTTTAGACTTAGATTAGGCGTTAAGGCCCTCTAGATAAATATATGTTTGGACCAACATTTCAGCTTGTGATCTAAAAATGTTTCTTCGAGTGAAATAAATTTATGAATTCCACAAACAATATCACTGGTAGGCATTGCGGAACTGTGTCTTCACTACAAAACACGTGCGGGCCACAATTGAGTTCTTGCCGGGCTTTTGCACTCTTATGCGTAAAATATGGCGCATGCTTTTTTACGCACGGTATATAGCAGTAAAATATCCATTTACGATGTTTGATTGTTGAAGATCCCGCAACTACGTTTTACCATAATACATTTGTGTGATGAAAGTAAACCGTCACTGCTTCAAAATCGTCGTCAGGACCCGATAGTTATTAGATACGAGATGTTGCTGACGGCGCTGAATCATTGTTTTGTAAGTACTGCAGATCAGGAGATGACGAGTTATGCAACAACTTGAATTATTGGCACTCCACGCCAACCTTGGCGTAGGACACAAATGTCAAATTTCCAGTTTATAGGCTACAGTCTGCTGTGAGAGTCCATGGGCCTGGTCAAGCGCGGTTTTCGTTCTGCTGTGAAGCAGCAGAGAAAAAATGGCTGTCTGAGTATTCTGCCTCCGCATCGGCAAGAATAACCCTACCTTAGCCACTATCTGATATTGCAAAAGCTCACATCTATGCCCTGTTCACCCACCTGACAATCCCGAGCCTGCAAAACTAGAAGTGGTGACCAGACGAACATAAACCTTTTATGATGCCTTTATACCGACGCCAAGTAACACAGCACGCGTTCGCTTGGGAAATATACATAGTGCATATGCGTCCTAGAAAAATATCCAGCGGTGATTAGGTGTTTTTCAGAGAACAGTTCACCAGTGCATACCGGTCAGATTGGTTGTGCATTTAAAAATATTTTCTCCCACTCGACGGGAAGGGGCCATTCGACAACGTCTCACACGAAGCAGTGCTAAACAGCCGACAACATACGAACTGCGGACGGCGGACGTACAACTACGTCCGGGACTTCCTGACAGGTAGAACGGCGACCATAGGATTGGGGAACCTGAGGGCCGATAAGATCCAAATACCGCTGAAACGAACCCACCCGAGGTCCGTGATCTCCCCGTTGCTGTTCAATATAGCGATGAGGGTATTGCCGCACCTTTTGGAGAACATAAGAGGTATCCGTCACGCAATGTACGCAGACGACCTGACCGTGTGGACGTGCACACGGGATCGGCGGGCGAACAAGACGCCATGCAGGAAGGCATCGACAGGACCGAACGTAATCTACACCGCTGCGGTCGTTCATGCGCCCCGGTAAAGTCGGAGCTCCTAATCTTCAAAAAGAGGTCGAGAGGGTGGCCTCCCCAGGAGACACCTGGAAACAAAATTGACCCTGCGCGGAGTCAACATCCCCAAGGTGGACGTACTCTGCATCCTCGGCCTCACTTTCCATAAGGACGGTGCCGGTCTGACCGCCATTATTAAGCTGGAAACGACAGCATGGCCTGAAAGAGCAAGACATGATCACATTATTACATGCCCTGATAATCAGCAGAGTCGCTTACGGCATCTCGTACCTAGGTGGTGCAGGCAAAATAGCGCATGCGCGGTGGGTCCGCAGCTCATGCCAGCGCTTTGTTTCCATATATGGTATCGGTGGATGGGCTCGCAGCGTGCCTGGTTGACGCCGTGGAGCACGTCTGGTGCAGCACTCCGCTTTCCTTCTTATCCTCTCGCCATACTCTCCTCCTGTGTTTTCCTCCTCGCACTCTGTTCGCCTTGGCCGTCTGTCATGCCCCGCTGCGCTCCGCATTCGCTCTTTCATGTTTCGCTGTGCTCGTTCGCTTGGTTACGCCAAGAGACGCCGACGTTCAACTCATTAACGGGCGCTTAAGAGCTGCGCTCTAAAATTTACTCAAGTTAACACTTTTAGATCATAAGCTGAAAAAATGGCCCGTATAACAAGCTGTCTCACATATCTTTATCTAGTAGGTCTAAATGATTAGCTAAGAAGATCGTCAAAAAGTGACAATTTGCCGAATGGAGAAGTAATTTTCTGGATAAGTACATGATTTCGCAGTCCAACATATTTAGTATAAACCATAACAACGAAAAAAGAAGTGAAATACTGTGAGTGAAGCGTTATAATGTTTAAGCGAAAAATGTTTGAAAATACAATTTGTAAATTTTTTGCTGAGCAAATTAACCGCGCAAAATTCATGAATGTGCTCTGAAGTAATGTCCCATGTAAGAACGGCTGTTGAGTATCGTAAAATACAATTTGTCTATGTACATAGTTGCACACTTGGCAAAGAAAATGTCACCCTTAACCAATTTTTGCTTCTTCGCAGAATGCTTGAAGCCAAATAATTTCATTGCCAAATATTTTTTTCAAGAGCAATACTTCATTGAAACTTCATTCACACAATGCCCAACTAGCACGCGTAGAATGACCCAAGTGTGTAATCAACGATAGGATTGACCAAGAAGCGAGCCATGCCGACCTATTGATTTGGGGTTATTAACTGCAATTACTGGGAAGGTAAGCAACGCTGTAGATACCGTGAGCTCTCCCACGGTCCAAGAGGGAGCCGCCAGTTGCGGACAGATTGTGAGTCCGGAAGGTTCAGAGCGTTGTCCGTAGTCTATAGTGGCGGAAAGGTGGAGTTAGTGGCGGCCCCAAGAATTTTTCTAGTGAAGATTAATGTAGTAGAGGTCGAATGCAATAAAATTCACGTCCACTACTTGATGAATGTCGCTAGTTTAATTCTTTATTCGAGAGGGTCACACGCTGAAGGAGACTGCGGCAATGACTGTAAGTAGATAAAGATAAAAAAGATGGAGGGTCAATATATTACCCGCAATGTATGTTTAGAATTGTATACGTCCAGCTACGTGGCATTTGCATGTTTCTAAATTTTGATGCATGATAGTTGGGACACCCTGCAGATACACGACCGTTCCATTCATTTAATTAGTGGACTGTGTTTGCATTACAGACCGCTACCTTGTCGGAAACGTGAAAGACATAATCATGGCGGGCTCGTTCAGCACGACTACAACCATGTACTGGCACTTTCTGAATTTCGCCGTAAACCGGGACACCATACAGGCTCGTGTGCAGCAAGAAATCGACGAAGTGGTTGGTCAGCAGAGGGAGCCGACTTGGGAAGACAGGAAGCGAATGCCGTACACCCAGGCTTGCCTGTGGGAGATGGGACGCTGGAAAACCGGAACACCCCTGGGAGTGGCCAGAGAGTAAGCGCTTAGAGTACGACATTTAAATGTGTTATATTAAGCAATAAACCACTAAGCTATCCGTTTCTCAGGTGCGACAAATTTTGCTACATGGGCGAGGCTGGATGCAACGCTTCGTACACGTCGTTTTTATTAAATCCGTCTTTGAATTGTCATCAAGTCGTTTAAATCCGTCTTTGAATTGTCATTAAGTCGGGCAACCAAAACAACACTTCAAGCTCAGCTGGCATAAGAAATTATGCCAATGACAACCAAATTGGAAGTTGAGGTACGAAATGAAGATTTAGTTTATGAACACTTTTCTTAGATTAGAAAAACGGGGTACGACTCGTTATCGCTTCTTACCAACAAGTCGAATAGAAAGCATAAGGAAGACGCAAAATTCCAACCCGCGTAATATCTGCAGGTGCCAAACTTATCGATTTTGCACATTGTCATATATTAATTCAATATAACAGTAGACACTCATAAAATAGTAAATAAATATATTGCGTGTAGAAGCAGAGCTTGCCTGTTTGTTCGTCTATGGTACGCAATACGCGTAATGCGAAGAACGTTCATTCCTGCAGTGTGCACTTTACGGCTATTGAAGTGCTAAGAAGCGCTAAAACTCTGCCTGTATTTCAGCACAACTCTGGTGAGCCTGAAAAAACTGCGGCCTCGTTGTTTGTTCTTCATATACTACATATATATCTTCGTTTCCCTTTTCATCAGAGCAAGCGACGACATCGTGGAGGATGACATCATTATACCCAAGGGCACTGTCATTATTTTCAATATTTGGGCTGCACACAATGACCCCACGTACTGGACGGAGCCCCATAGGTTTGACCCGGGTAGATTTCTGAACGAAGACGGATCAATCCTACAGGAAATACCTCGGCATCTGATCCCATTTTCAGTTGGTATGTTAACTAACTTGTTCCTCGTAATACCAGAAGAATATGCTACAAGAGACAGTTTACTTCTTTATTTCTTTGAAAAATATCCTTGAATGAAGCCATCGATGGGAGCTGACGGAGGTTGTTACCTCCCGTAATAGCCTTCAGTTGTCACTCCTGCCTAGAAATGTTGTTACTTTAGGGGGCCTCGAACGGCTTGTGCCAGCAATATTTATCTTATCTCGACTTCTAGCTCTCGATTTTATCTGATAGAATATAGTCTCATAATGATTTCATCGCACTAGTTGCTACGCGTCCGTGGTGATAGGCTGCCTGCCACCATGAGATACACTATCCATGTTCTTATTCTAGCGGTCACCAAATCGAGCAATGGTCTATAAACTGAGTACTTCTAAGAAAGGATGCCTGCTTCCTTGAACTTTCTGTGAATTAACATTCCTGTCATCTGTGAATGCGGAAAACTTTACGTTTTGGCATAGTGGCTGAAAGACGATAAGAAATTAAAGATAGTGTACCAAGAGTCCAGCTGCAAAACACTCCATGGTGGCAATGTGCTCCAAGGTGGGTAAGAGCTATTCATGATTATCGCGACCCAACTCGTGAATAGCCATAAATAGAAGTGAAATATCAAGTGACTGAATGTTGTGGTTCTCCCGTTATTCTTTGTTCATTCTTAGCAATATATGATCATAAGTTGCATGTGTTTTTTTCTTCTTTTCAAGCAAATTGCCAGGACAAAGCAAATTACTTATTCAGCCTGCTATGCGAATGTGACGCGTCTCAGCTGCATCGCATCATTCACTGACTGTCTGCTCAACGAATGATTAGGTGCAGCTGTCACAGTATACTCACTTGCAGGAGCGCATCAAAGATTGGGTTTATGTAGGAGCTTAGAAGAGAGATTACTTGCCTGTTGTCACTAGCGAATACAAAGAGAACGTTTATTGACATCTGGAAAAGTTTGCATGGCAACACGCTCGGCATGGTGCTCCAGGTGTGGCAGATGAAGAAATACCTGGAGCTGCTTGGGTGGGTTCATATAATAAAGGATTTGAAGTAGCTTTAGAAGAAAATGCTGGTAAATGCGAGGCATATTCGCTAATAGCAGCTTAGGTACCGCGCATCCTAATAAAATACAGCTGACCAAATATCATAGTGACAGTCCTAATAGTAAATGCAATTGGCCGAACCTAAATATTGCCACAAGGAAGGAGATTTCTGAACTTATGCCATGTTTTTTACAGAGTACACCTGTAAAGACCCAGCAAACCATGGGTACAATATGGTGGCTTCTTATAGCGTTTTCTGTTGTAAATATTGCTGCAACACTAATAACGCTATACAATGAATGACCGACATGTCGATAAACCAGCACCAAAATTATTGTTAGACATCTTAAAATCATCAGTTCATATTATATAATTTGTCAATTTTCTGCTCCACGGAAACGTGGTTCTCCCTCACATTTCATAAATGTTCATGCGCCACAGCATGCTGATGTTGGGCCATGTGCATTATTATTACAGCATACTGGCTAAGGCTTATCACTTGCTTTGGCTAGCACAAAAATAAAAGTCTAATATTTTGTGGCCGCACTTCAGAGCGTTGAGAATCAGCCTTACCAAAAGTTCACTGCTACTTTTTCTTTTGCTTGGCCCGACGCTTGCTATTTAGATGCACGGAATATGTTTCACTTCAGTGATAAAACTCAGACTTGCAAGAGTCAACTCACCAAACTAGTGGTAGTGCTGCATTTTATCACTACTACGACGGAATTTAGCCCACGAACTCCGCAATTTACTCTCACAGATTCTAACTAGTTTGATACTCCTGCCTATGAATTCAGGTGTTCAGTTCAGGTGTAATGAGTTCAGGTGTAAAAACGTTGCTTACATCGTTGCGCACGTGGGTGCGCTATTCACTAAAATGTTCCCTTAATCAAACGGCAGCGCACTTTCTTTCCATCTTTTGCCTTCTCTATCCCATTTTATGTTCAATATTGCTGATTATATATTTTCAGGGCGCAGGTCGTGTCCCGGGAAGACTTTCGCCTCAATGGAATTATTTCTACTGGTGACATTTGTTCTTCAAAAATTCCAAATCGTCCTAGACCAGCCACTGCAGCAGGACCTAAATGATCCAGGCCTCACCTTACAACATTTGAAACATGTGAAGTTTCGGTTCCTACCACGTCACTAAACTGAAACCAAAACATTTCTGCTTGACAGCTTGCAATTTATTTGCACATATTCTCTTGTATGAGCGTAGATTTTTCCTAAGACATCATCTCAACAGTATTTGCCCACAAGTTAAAGTTCGGCAAAACTACCCTGTCAACTACTTACCGCTGTTAACTAGCGAAGCTGAGCCTGCCTAAGTCTAGCTAAGCATAGTTGGGACTACTTAAGCTTAGTTATTCATCGATAACCGATCCATAGCCAATCAATAGCTAATCTATAATCGAGCAGTAATCAATAAATTCCGGAAAATGCTGGGGATGACTTGGTAGTGCGCAGCCAAGCCCAAAAACCAGGACCAGCTAGGTGCCCACCAGCTCCGCTGTCTTATTAGCATTGCGCCTCCAGTGCAAGCTACGCTAGATTTCTTTTTTTCCATATCCGTATGTTTTAGGTTGGCGTCGTATCGTCGTGGCCCGGCATGCTAGAGGCTCTGAAGAGCCTTCAGCGGTAGTTGAGTCCGATGTTGACTTAGCTTCTGGTATGTCCTCCTGGACCTCTGTCTGGCTCTCATCGAGGTCTTCAGGTGCTGCTGGACCGGGCTGCATAGGGTTTGCGCCAAGCATAAGTACTGTTCCGGGTAGAGGAAGAGGACATGTATTGACAACCATGTCGTCTGCATGCATGAATCGTTCCCGGCCTCGCACACTGACTAGATATGTTGCCATGCTGACACGACCAGCAGTCGTTCCGTCTAACCAACGTGGGTCACCAGGTCGGATTTCTCTCAAAAGAACAATGTGTACTGAGCAAAACACCCTCCACGTTTTTTGTGTCCTTTTCCTTGATGTTGGGCTAGAATGGGCTCTGGTCGCTTGGCTAATTCTGGGTGCAAAATGCTGAGACGTGTGCGCGGTGCCCTACAGGAAGCTCTCTGCCGGTGTCCTACCCGTCAGGGAACATGGTGTGGAACGGCATGTAAACAGGAACTGGTACAGCCTGTGCTAAACAGTGGGATTTTATCCCGTGTGGTGCGCGTCGTACAGTTTATTTATTTGAATATTTATCTATTTACTTATTTTGAAATAATAGTGGTCCCAGCACACAGCCTTGAGGAACACCTCATTGAACTTCAGTGAGTGGAGAGTTGCGACCGTTAGCTGTAACGAAGTGGAAATGGTTAGTAAGGAAATGCTCTATTTTAGAAGGTTAGAATCGATGTTTAGCAAGCTTAGTTTCAAACGTAGTAGATTATGGCATACTTTATCAAATATTTTATTAAAATCCAAGAAGAGCAGAATGAGCGATCCAGGATGCGATGCAGCTGATGCGTGAAAGATGCTAGTTGAGTTTCGCAGGAATATGATTTTCGTTAACTATGCTGTGCTGTAGTGAACTATGAGTTAGACACTAGATAGCTGGCCAGATTCGTAAAAGCTACACCCTCTAACAATTTGCAAAAACTACTTGTAAGGGATATGGGTCGATCATTAAGAGGGGAGTTTCTGGGGCCGGATTTAAAGATGGGAACCACCTTCGCAATTTTCAATACCTTTGGAAGCTCACATGAGTTCAGGGATTGTTTGGAAATTTTTGTATGAATGAATGACATCTTCTTTACTGTCTTTACGAGCGTCTCCGCTGCCCCATTCGAAGCCGGGTTGTACGGAGGTGTGCTGACGTGCTGCACCGCGTTGGCTCTGAGAAAGCCTGTAAATTTGTCAGACACAAATTGGGGACCACTGTCTGTTACAACCTGCTCGGGAAGTCCAAAAGTTGCAAAAACTGTGCGACTGCTTTCTGCAACATTCGAGGCGGTGGTCGACTCATGTGTATGACGTCAACCCAATTAGAACGGGTGTCAACAACGACCAATAACCAGTCATGCTTGGGTGCACAGTCTGGATGCGCCTGCTGCCACCTTCTTGCGGGCCGCCCCCATGACGTGGACGTATGGATGGCGCAGTGTTCTGGTGGAGCTATCAAGTTGAACATCCTTTTGCTGTGACACAAATAAATTAATTCAACTTCGGCCACCACACGTGACGCCTGATATCCTTTTCATGCGCGTCTTACCGGGGTGTCTTTTTTGCAAAAGCTGTAGCCCCTGAGATTGCAGGCACTAGGGAATGATAACTCCAGTTACCCACGTAATAAAACCCGAATCTACAGACAGCTCACTTCCGCGGAGTAATTAAGGTGCTATGTGAACATCTGCAAGCCTTTCAGGCCAGACATTCAAAATAAAACCTTGAACTTTCGAAAAGATGCGGTGTTTCACTGCAGTGAAAAAAAAAGTTGTTGCAGTTTCACCTGAAAGGCGAAGCATCAATTGCGATAGCAAATTTGTAGAGAGTTATACGGAGTAATGATAGTAGCTTTATCAGGTGTATACGCTTGGACATGCACCAGCACCGGCAACACGCAGAACTGTTGTCGACGCCGTCGGCGTTTTGCCCGCGTTCGCACAAAATGCGTACGGCGTTGGTGACTGTTGCCGGAGCCTCTGATATAAATAGGCACTTGATGCCGCAGCTAAACGTCGCCTCCCTTCCCTCCCCCTCCCCCCCTCCCCACCATTTTCTTCGCCGTGCGTTCACTCCCCGTGAAAGCGCGCGTCCCTCGCGCCCTTTCACTCGCACATACAGCGTTCGGCGCCAACCTTTCCCTTTCCCTCAAGAACCACTTAGGCGACGATTTCCTCTCCACTGACGTCATGCGGAACCTCAAGGCAACGGCGACGACGACGGCGACGCCGACGGCAGAAATCTGCTTTGGAGTGTCCATATAATTGCTATCGCAATAAAATTGTACGCAGTCGCTGTGTCTCTCATGCGGAAGCAAGAGTCGTGATAGTGCGCCTGCGTTAGCCTCTTGCGTTCCCTTCCTGTAGATCCACTTGTAGCGATTAGCAGCCAATAACAGCATCCATCGCCGCATGAACGCGGCAGTTATCTGCGAAATCGGCTTTGTCTGGTTCGGCCAGGTTCGGCCAGGTTCGGCCAGATATTTAGGTTCGGCCAGCTAGCTGGAGGTGGCCGGAATAGGTGGTGAACTGATGCGTTATGCTTTATTCTATGCTAGTCTTATCATCCACCACTCACGGCCGGCTGATCCCGTTGATAACGTGGGCGGACCGTTGCTCTAACCACTGACCAAGCGCGAAAAGCACGAAAAGACATTATCATCGGAAAGACATCGCTACAAATACCGGCCCAGCATATCTTCTCGGAATCATCGGATTCTGACAACAGCGTCTCGACGTGTTGGAAGTGGACGCCGATAGATGTAAAGAACCCCCCATCGACGCCTCCTAGGTTTGTTTTGACGGCCGCGCCTGGCATAAACGTATCCGTGACAGAGGATGGAAACTGTGCGCGCTATTACTACAGGAAGTCGCGCAATCTTCGGTGTGCAGTCCAGTGATGCCAAGCTTCACCACATTTTCAAAAAAAAATTGCGCGTATCTTACAAATAAATGGTCCTTAGGGATATACTTTCCGTTATTTCACGATATGTAGAAGTAATTAGGCAAATAAAAATATCTGTAGTTTTTGTATTATTTGTGGCCACAAATCTGGGTAGCGAAAGGGGGAACGCTGTCGCGTTAAAATGACGCACCATCCCGGCCCTGCGAAAGTGGATGTCCAGGGAAGCCGTGGAAAACCGCCACTACAACTGCATGGGGGGTATTTTTTATAAAAAAACGAAATAATTTTTGGGGATATGAAGCGAAACATCCAGCGTTAACGTGCGGTTGTACCAAAACCCATGTGACCAAGTGGTGACGTCATGTTTTACATGACGTCACAACTTGGCACATAGAAAACTGTGATTACATAATCACCTCAAACACCGCGTGATGACGTCGTCGCACGAAATGTAGCGTGATGACATCACCACGTCAAACGTCACATTACGTGATAACGGCACCATCACATCACGACACTGCCTGATGACGTCATCTGGTCACGTGATCACGTCAAACTTGACCTCACGGAAGTACGTCATCGTCAAGGCGATTGATGTCATCTGATGACGTCATGCGATGCATCTTTGAGAAGCGGCACACTGTGAGCATCCCGCTTTTTTTGCCTTGTCTCGCGGATCGGCCCACGATGGCGTAACGTGATACAATCAAGTCAAACGCCGCGTGATGACGTGTTCACACCAAAGGTCGGGCGATGATATCACACGTGAAACGTTACGTTACGGGATAACGGCATCGTCACGTGACGTCAAACGATGACATTATCGTCAAGTGATATCACCAAATGACGTCATGTGATGCCTCTTGGAGAAGCAGCAGACTGTGGGCTTTCCGCCGCTTTGCACTGTCTGCGGGATAGGCCCGCATATGTGTGTTAGCACTGCGCACGCAGACACAAAAAATCCCCGACCAATTGGAGGCTAACAGCTTCGCCGTTGAAGCCCAGCGAGCGATTAGCGGTGGTCAGCCTGTCAAAACTTCAGAGCGTAGCCATGTCCGTTGAGCATGGTCCCCGGCACAATTAAACAAAGCATATTATAAATACACATATTTATCACGTAATATTCGATGATAAACCGGTCATGAGTTGCTTAATGATAAGCCGCAAGTAAAAACAATTCGAGGACACCTAAGCACTAATGAGTTGTGAATGCAAAAGCACGAATGTCCAATTGAATAAAATGCGTGATCACCAGAAGTTCGTAAGAATTTCAATCCTGAAGGTATGCCTGCTGAAGCTAGGTCAACAATGCGTACTTCCGTGCTACTGCAAGTATACATGCGCGCATATGCGGCCGCCTACGGGTGAGCTTGTAGAGTGGTCTACAAATTGCTTTTGTAGCGATACCTATATTACGCCAGGTTTTCGCTTCTTCACCGTCGCCGCACTTTAAGCCGTGGCCGCACTGGGACGTCACACCACGGCCCTCGATTCTCCAGCAACTCGGCTCGTTGCGGTTACCGCGTCGCCACCGCTCCTACAGGCGCGCGTCCACCGTTGCCTGGCAACCGCCACAGCTGGTGCGCTCGCCGCGCCCTCTTTGTAACGTCACACCACGGGCCTCGATTCTCCGGCAGCTCGCCTCGTCGCGGTCGCCGCGCGGCCACCGCACCTGCCGTTGGTAAAATCCGTATATTGACCCTTTTCGCGGTGATCCCGTGAGCGCTGCCATGTTTGATCACGCGGTGACGCATCCATTGCTTGCCTCAACTGCCTCCGTTGCCTCCGTGTTTACAATGGATGTGTATGACGCTGGTGCGGCTTAGCAAACCTCTGTTTCGGGAGATATCGTAGACTGTGACTGGGTGGACGACACGAAGCTTTCGCCGCAGCTTCAGAGAACATGCAAAGAGCTTTCGGAGCTTATTAAACTATGTCCAAACGGCGCGAGCAGCGTATATTGTGCTTGCTCTAAAAGCGGGGCTAAATTTGTATTCGAAGCTATCCAAACATGCCGCTCATCAATTGAATCAGCATTATTGTGCTTTAGTCTTCATTCTTTATTTGGCAAATATTTTGAAGCAGCGGCTTGTCACGTTTCTGAATAAATAAGGTTCCTCGGTGCGGTCACTATTTGATCATTTTCTGCCTCATCGCTCGTGGGTGTGCTCAGTTCCGTTAGATTTGTTCTTGCTGCGCACAAGGCTTGAAACGTAGCTGTTCTGCACATTGTAATACCTTGTAGCAAATGCGTTTTATCGCTAGTAACTCGCTTACTCTTGTGAACCGTCACGAAACATTCAGCTTCGACTATTCGTGCGCTATCGGTGTAGTACAGTCACTTATTGTGCGTATATAGTGCGCATATATTCAAGCGTGCGCCCATTCACTTATTCTTGACATGTTCGCGAAAGAGTGGGTAGTAAGTTTCCGTGCTGGTTGGGGTAGATGTGTGTAGATACTGTGCGCAAAACCTACTATGAGAGGAAGCGGCGCTACTCCCGTTATCACTGTTGCAACGAACGGCACTCACTCTTGCCGACGTACCGGGGCTGAAGCCCTTTTTTTGAAGGTTAGCAATACAACGCAGGCGGATGAGCAAATTTGTGTATCCTCGAGCAGAGCCGTACATCTAGAAGTGCCGGAAACACGTACGGACAGTTGCAGCAGCAGTCCGCGAACTTGTCCCCACATATTGATTACATGCCCTAATATGCCAGTCACTATTTTTGCAGCCGACTAGTGTCCAAGTATTCAATCTACATGACTCATACCAGCATGAATGGAGCACAGTGCGTTAGCGAAAACTCGGTTGCATTTGCGACAGCTGATCACACAGAAGCAAAGGTAGAAACGGTAATGGTTTCGTATTCGTGCGCGGTCGCTGAGGAGACGTATGGCGCGCCGCCGTAAGCGCCATTTCGTTTCTCTAGAACAAACTGCTCCGCAAAAGGGTCAATATTAAATGTACCGCCATCTACTCTTTCCTCCGCCGTCTCCTCTCTTAAAGCGCTTGTTTTTTCTTTACTTTTTGCTTGCGAAAGCAAGTCGACGGTGGCGCCTCTATGAACTCCCCGTTAAAGCTTTCAGGCCAGGCACGCGCCGCGGCCGCCACTAGCGCCTGCGGCTGCGCAGATTGACTTTCAACATGGCTCTGAGGCGGAAAAACACAAAATATAAAGAAGGGAAAGCGCGCGCTGGTACAGGAGAGAGAGAAGCGGCGTTGATCAAAGGATCGTGGTACTTTTCTTAAATAGGGACTTCAGCCGTTGGGAGCTCGCTGTGTCTTCTGTATATCACACCCCGCGCTCCGCAGCTGTGATAACCGGGAGTATAGAAGGGGAGAGCTCGCGTCGCCGCAGACATTATTGAGGCCGTACAAGTGAAGCCTAAGCGCAGCCGGGGGTCTGTTGCTTTCGCTACTCGACTAGGTTTAACCAGAGATAAACCACAGCCAATTCTGTATCGATAGCTACATTAAGCCAGGTTTTCGCGTATTCGCCGTCGCCGCACTTTGAGTCGTGGCCGCACTCTGACATCACACCACGGCCCTCAATTCTCCAGCGACTCGGCTCGTCGCGGTCGCCGCGCGGCCACCACTCCTGCAGTTGGTCAAGTGCCTATATAAGAATAGTACCGCCATCCTTTGCTCAACGCCGCGTCTCTCTCTCCTGTATATCCGATTAAACGATGATAGCGCGCGCTCTCACTTCTTTATATCAGAGCCATGTAGAAAGTCCCTCTGCGCAGCCGCAGTCGCCGGCGGCGGCGCGCGCGCTCGCTTCTTAAGGCCTTCGCATCGGGGCTAGTACTTGCCTATCGCCGCTGCTTGGTGGGGGGGTGCTGCGACCTCACCCTGCTTAAAGTCCCTATATAAGACTGCTCAGCTGTTCCGAGCCGATCTGTGCAGCGTGCGCAAAGCTGGAGGATGGGGTTAGGCGCGCTTCTTACCTCGCCGTGCATTCAAGAACAAGTCGCCTAATTGTACAGGACGCGTAAATGTTTCATCTAGACTTCTTGCAAATTCATGCAGTGTGACCGTATTAATACATCGAGAGAGAGAGAGAAAGAAAGAAGAAAGACAAGGAGGAAAAGCAGTGTAAATACCGACTTGCTACCCTGTACTGGGGAAAGGGGTAAAGAATAAAAGGTGATAGAAGAAAAAAAAAGTTGACGAAAATTCGCGCAATAATGCGACCCTACGCGCTACAACGTTCAAAGCCGGTCGCACAATTCACAAGCCCTTAGAAACTTCAGCAGAGCCCTTAAGGCCTTGAGTGCCGAAGCCCGTCTAGACCAGTTTCCTAAAGCTTTTTCCTCTGTGAGGGAGCGATTGTCCAGTTTTTCAAGCGTAGTCACGAGCACTTTTCTTGCCACATTGTAGCGGGGACAGTCACAGAGGAGGTGTTTGATTGTCCCTTCGCAGCCACAGTTGTCGCAAGCAGGGCTGTCAGCCATTCCAATGCGGAAGGAATAGGCGTTCATGAATGCCACGCCGAGCCACAGCGGCACAGACGTGTTGCTTCCACTCGTGGTAACCCTGGTGGAAGACGGAGTTGCAGACGCGGATCCAATCTGTGGAGGCGTGCGTTGCTGAAGTCACTGGTGTTCCACAGAGTCTGCGTAAGCTCGCGTGCGAGGGAACGAACTTTTGTGGCTGCGTCTGTTCTCGACAGTGGTATCGATACAATAGGGGCACCATCGTGGGCCGATCGGGCAGCGTCATCCGCACTGTGATTTCCCGAAATTCCGCAGTGACCCGGTATCCACTGGTAGATGATGTTGGGCCCCTTGTCGGTTGCATGATGGTAAAGTAGTCGGATGCCGGCGCCTAATTGTGCGTTCGGTCCGTGGTTGAAAGGGGACAGCAGGCACTGGAGAGCTGCCTTCGAGTCACAAAAGATGGACCATGACTGTGATAATTTGGGACCGATAAATTTCAGAGCAGCACGGATAGCTGCGAGCTCTGCAGCCGTCGATGATGTAATGTGAGACGTCTTGAATTGGATGGTGCACACACAGTCACGCGCACGCGTACACACATACTCACACACGCACAGAGACACATACATACACGTACATGCACACGCGCACAAACATACACAAACACACACACATACACGCACGAAAAAAGAATTACAACATAGGAGTTACAGGCAATAACTTATAAATTACTTACATTTGAAAACTAACGCACGCGCGGGAACACAAAAAAGCTTTGTCACTGCACGAAGAGTCAGCAAAAAAGCTTAACGACTTACTTGGGGAAAAAATCTATATGCACAGTTATAGGTGCTCCGTATTGAACTGAACGAAGAGTCTGGCTATGCAAACAGCATTAAAATCTCCATGGAACTTCACCTACAAATATAAGGAAAGCTGTAAGATTGACCTAGCAAAGAACGACGTGCGTAGAAGGCGTGAAATCTTATCCCGCGATGTTATGGAGCCACTGCTTCCGGCGAACGACATTGCGTTCTCCTCGGGCAATAGAAAATAGCGCAAGCCCTTTCTCTGATCTGCTGCTGCACTGAAACGCGCAGCAGCAAGGCATTTCCACAGTTAATGAAGCTCAGATTCTTACGGAAAGACGGAAGAACTATGAAATGCACGTTCGGAGAGCCAGGGCGACCACCGTTTGGCAAGCGCATGTCGGGCGAGAGGAAATAAAAGCGCGCGAAAGCAAATTTCGCGCCCTTTTCGTGACGTCAGGGTCACCTGACAGGGTAGTATCGCGCGCCGCAGCCACTCAGCGTGGCGGATGCGCTTGCTCCGTGAAAGAGCGGTAGAAAAAGGGGAGGTTGACAGCGCTGGCGAGGCCATTGCGGCGTAGATCAAAGAGTGCCGTTACTTTCAACATCAAGGGCGTTACGCCGTTGGGTGCTCGCTGCGCCCTTTGTAGGACGTGACACCCCGCGCTCCGCAACAGTGATAACCGGGAGTATAGAATGGGAGAGCTCGCGTCGCCGCAGCCAAAGTTAAGGCCACAGTATAGATTATGAGAAGCCGGGCCGCCTGAAGGAGGACAGGTATCGCCATAAAACTGAATTGGAGACAGCGCGCTGAAGAGACTCAAGAGGAGCATGCCGAACGATTGGCCAAACACCGTGAAAGCGATGCCGCTAGACGGGCTCGCTTAGCCTCTAACGATGAATATACAGCGCCGACCTCTGTTGATGAATGCTGCTCGAGTTCTGCGTCTCTGAAGGCGGGAGCCCGCCTTGCAAGACGTGCTGAAACTTTGAAGAAACGTCGTGCCGAAGAGACCGAAGAGGAGCGTGCCGAACGACTTAGTCTAGTGGAAAAACACCAAGTTTAATAACATGTCTAACTACAAGCGAAGCCTAAGCGCAGCCGGGGGTCTGTAGCTATCGCAACACGACTAGGTTTAACCAGAGCTAAACTACAGCCATTTTTTCATGAGCGGGAACTGGGAGCACAACTTGCACGACACACACCCATTCACAATGAGAACATCGAGAACAGAGGAATACATTGGTGAATGTTATAGATAGGCACCTTTATTTAGCATGTTTCACTGTTCCGTGATGTGTCTCTAGTATTAGTCCAGCTACCTGGGACCAGATAGACAGTAGTTGTCAAAGTTTTTGTCGGGACACGGAGCCCAGGGCCTTTGTGATGTCAAGCCTGAAAAAAGCAATAAGTATAGCTGTTTATTGTTGTAAGCATTGTGGTACATATGTTAATAATAGTGTTGTAATGTTACTGTGTTTGTTACAGCGTTTATATACGGGGTGATCCCTTTTTAAGTTTTAAGGAATTTTTTAAAATGGACTGTTGCAGAAAACATAATTGTAGTCCTTGTGCAGGATTAGTCAGAGTGGCGGACATTACTTGCAGAAGAAATGAAAAACAATAATCAACCAATCAACAACATTTCACCAATTAGCTTCTCAATTAGTTACCTTACAGCACATGTTGCAATTTACGAATTGTAGCCGGTGAGTTTACAAGGCGTGCCCATTTGGCATGAATTTCCAGAATGATACTAGTACCGAGATACGTGCCATCAAACTCGCCGAAATATAGCACTGTTGTTCCGCTTAATTTTTTTACAGAATGCTCGTTTACGCACTAAAGCACATTAACTGGAACGCCCACCTATGTCGTCCCACATTTCGGGAAATAATATGGCGAAGCGGGTGTCATCCTGGAAATTATTTTCAAGTGGATACGTATTCCAGGCTCACCAACTACGATTTGTTACTACGAATATGTGCTGCAATGTAACTAATTAAGAAGTTAATAGTGAAGTTTTGTAATTGGGTAACTATGTTTTTTCCATATCTCGTGCTAGTAATGCCAGTCTCTTCAAATAATTCAGCTCAAGAACAACAATTTTGCTATTTGGCAAAGCAATTTAAAAAAAATGTCGCAGTTTAGCCCGAAAGGCGAAGCATCGATTGCGATATAAAATAAGTTGTTTTTTCGGCTGCCCAAACTTGGACACATTCGCTTATTAACTGAATTAACAACCGTGGTGTGAGCGCGCACAAGCAAACATGAATAGATCACACTCAATGACCGCTGACAACGACTGTCAAAACGCTGGCAGCAAGCGCAGCTGCCGCAGCGGGCGAAAGTTCGCGTGGTCTGTCGCTTCAACGGAAACTGAGCGGCGAATGCACAGCGCATACAATGGTCAGAGCCGTGTGGAGATAAGAGACGGTGCGGGCGACCGGCACCGCCGGGCAAAGTGCAGAGGAGTTGCGCAGAGAAGTTGTTGGCAGAAAAGCTGCTGCTTCCCCCCCCCCTCCCTCCCGCGCTGCCTTCCCGGTTTCTTTCGCGTGGGAGATTGAGTGGCCAGTTACCCTTGCGCCCGGTTGCAAGATAAGCATTTGGTGAAGCAGCACAGCGTCGCCCCGCCTCCCTCCCATACCCCCACGGCCTTTCGCGCGACGGTCGCGTTGCTTTCCGCCGTGGGTTCGCTCTCCATGATAGCGCGCGTCCTCCGCGCGCTTTCACTCGCGCATACAGCGCGCGGCGACGATTTTATCGCCCTTGGACTTTATACGGAACCTCACGGCGACGGCAACGACGACGGCGACGTGAGGCTGACGGCAGAAATCCGGTTGAAGTGTCCATATAATTGATATCACAACAAAAACTACGTATCGCTTACAAATGATCAGGCCATACAATATACGAATAATACAGTACGTAAAGGAGAGCCGAAAACCATATGCTGTGGACACAACACAAATTTTTTTAACGGCTTGTGCGTCTGGCCAAGTTGAAGCGCGAACCAAAATTATGCAATGATGGGACCAAGTTGAGTAACCCGCCGGTGTGGCTCAGTCAGCTAAGGCGTTGCGCTGCTGAGCACGAGATCGCGGGATCGAATCCCGGCCGCGGCGGCCGCATTTCGATGGAGGCGAAATGCAAAAACGCCCGTGTGCTTGCGTTGTAGTGCACGTTAAAGAACCCCAGGTGGTCAAAATTAATCCGGAGCCCTCCACTACGGCGTGCCTCATAATCAGAACTGGTTTTGGCACGTAAAACCCCAGAAAGAAGAAGTTGAGTTCTTTTTTTCTAAGTGAAAGCACAAATTACTTCGAAAAAAAATTGTCCGCGGCGAAACTTTTATGCTTCTCAATTATACCCACTTTTCTGCGTATTTTTGCGCGAATCACCTTACTGTGTTACCAACGTCTAAACATAGGCCAAAATAGTGTTTTTGCCAAAGTTAGGCTTTTATGATAGAGCCTGTGCCCAGCACATTAGCGAAAATAAGATTTATAACACAGTACGTTTTAGGGACAGTTCTATAAATGTATTTCCAGGTTTATTCCCGTGACAGTTTCTTGTATAAATATTCCCTGAGATGACATAATTTTGCGCATTTTTGCCTCGGGGCTGAGGATTCGAAAACAAAATAATTCGTAAAACTTTTTTATAATGAAAGCACTTAGTTCTAAAAAAACGCGAAAACGCAATCTTTGGATGAATACGGGACACGGTCGATTTTTGGCAATTTTTTGTTTCGCGCCAGCTTTGCCACCGTTTTGTGAAATTGAAATGGACCTCACGGGTGGAATAAAATTATTTTCCGTTTCGTGAAATTAAACTGGACCTCACGGGCGGAATAAAATTATTTCCACTCAAAATATTGTCGCAAAGTACTATGCAAGCAATGTTTATATACGTGTAGTTTTTTGTATTTTTTTAGAGAAATAGTCATTGCTCGAACGCCATGGTTGGGACAGTTGGCGTGTAATGACCCCTAATTTATTTATAGCGATTACCAAGGCGAAGTTAGAACGCAGGCGAGAGCTTGCACGGCCAAGCTTCCGAGAGCAATAGGGAGCGTGACGTGGCGTCGGGGTGATGCCCTCTCCCCTCACGCAATACCTGGCGCGCCAGCACCGTAGCAGGTGTTCCATTCCGCCTGCTCGGCTCCATCGATGCGCGCAAGCGACTTGGCATCACAGTGAATGGGAATTTAGGTGGCTTTTCGACGCCACAGAGGATGGCTTTTTCACTCTGTTGGTCATTTGATGCTTTCACATAAATAACGCATTGAAATTTTGTACCTGAATGAAAACGCCATCGATTATGGGTTTCTTCGAAATGTTGCTGCCGCTAATGCTGCCTTCAAACCTCCCGGGTGCGGCTCACAAAAAAGCTCTGAAGTAGTTTTGGCACCCATACGAATCCTGTTACACCACCTTCGTCGTATCTGATCTCGTCGGCTTTGTCACTCTAACGCGCGACGGGTCATCCAAAGTCAAAATAGCCACCAATAGCGCACGCACTTAGCATTCTCACTTTATTTTTTTTGTGAAATGAACCAAATACGCAAGGAACACTGAGCTTTCTGTGTGCGTCTGAGCTAAATGTACAGCGGCAAGAAGCGGACTCGCGAGACTGACGAGGATTTGCGCCGCTCGAATGATGTCTCACTCCTGCGGTTGCCCAGAAATTTTGACGCTGACCGTATGTGCGAGTATTTTACTGTGGCGTGTAGGCATTTGGTGAACCAGCTAGAGAGAAGTGGTGCGCTTTTGTGTCACAGTATTGGTGTATCACCTTCAGGCACGCAATTAATGTACTCTCACAGGCTGTCGTAGAGCTCTCGGCGTCGCGGCAGAGGGCAATTTCGCGTTTGTTGTCCTATGTGCTGCGAAGGCTCTATGGCCGCCACTCCTCCCATTTTAATACAGTAGATGTTGCATGTATGCTACCATGACTCTTTTATTTGTAATGCTGTCACAAAAGAGCGCGTAATTCAAGCGCGCGCCGCGTGTCACGCAAGCCAGCGAAAGAACACCCCGGCCTCGCGGCAACTTCAACAGAGGGGGAGAGCGCATACGCCTCAAGCAACAACGCTAACGGCGCCGAAACGTCTGGAAGAGACTCGACGAAGCGACGTTAACTGGAGAGGGAGAGAGAGAGAGAGAGAGAGAGCACACGCGCGCGCCGAGACACCTTCTCACCCGGCGAGTCGAGAGAGATCACTACAGCGTGAACGCGCGCCAACAGCATGAGTCATCATCACCCCCCCCCCCCCCCCTTGACAAAGCTCCGACAGCGGCGGTCGAAGGTACGAGAAAAGACTCGAAGCTTCCCAAGCTTTGGCCATGCTACGAGATCACGACACCGATAGGAAAGTTCGAGAACGCCTGCGGAAGCTATATAACCGCCGTGCGAGAATCGTTTAGTGCAATTCAGGAATTCAGGAGTTCGAGAGTTCACTCCGCACCGGTGAAGTGATGTAACGTGAAGACCGAGCGTCTGCGGAAGACGGAGATTACCCGGCAAGCTAGTCGACGAGTTCATCGAGCGTCTGCATTTCCGGAAGAAGTTCTTCGAGATCTGCCCGAGCTACGCCGAGATCGTCTGGCTCCAAGACAAACCCAGCACGGTGAATACGAGTGGGCACTTAGTGCTCCTTTTCATTTTGTACTTTACGTGTTGGACTCTTAGTGTTTGTCGTGAATTATTTTCTTCTGTTTGTTAATACCCATCTGATTTGTATTGTGTTGTCTAGCCTAAGTGTGCACGTGTTTGTGTAACTGCCTTGTGTGAAGAATATATATTGTTGTGTTTTGACAACTCTGGGCTCTGACTCGGTCTTTGGACAGCAACCGGCGTTCGCTGGCGCACCAGAGGGCCCATTCTTAATTGTCCTTGCTTTCGTGGGATTATTTTCGGAAGCTGATAAGTCTGCTTTGGAATTTAGTCCGGCGTCTGCGCCTCGTTCACCGGGGTCTGTGACAAATGCTTAAGCATTTTTTGGCGAGTAACCCAGCTCAGTCACTCAAAAATGCACGCGAGAAGTGTAATGCCTTATATGTGCACAAAAATTCGTAGTTAGCGAAGTTAAGACAGATAACAGTGTAAATGTAGGTGATTGGTTCCCTTATAAGCAATAAGGAACAAGTTAAACCAAAAGAAAATGACCAGAGAAAATACCCATAGGGATACATAGGGGTCCTTCAAGATGCATGGAGAAGCTTGTGCTGGAGGTGGGTCAACTTAAATTTCGGGATTGGTCAACTGGACATTTGGAGGTGGGCCAACTTGAGATTTCCAATCGGTCCAACTTGAAATATGCGGGTTGGCCAGCCTAAGTTTGAGGGTCGGCCAACTTAAGTTTGGAGGATTGCCAACTGAAATTTGGAGGTGGGCCAAATTAAAATTTCGCCACGCCGGCCTCATTTTGATGAAGACGAAATGCAAAAACGCCTGTGTCCTGTGTATTGTGGGTGCGTTAAAGATCCCTGATGGTAAAAATTATTCCGGAATCCCCTACTACGGCATTTCTCATAATCGAATCGTGTTGTTTGGAGAAGGAGGGTGGGCCAACTGAAATTTGGGGGGGGGGGCAACTTAAATTTGGGGATGGATCGACTAAAATTTGCGGGCATGTACGCATACTTAGACAACTGCAGTGGAGTTCCTGCATTCTTTTTAGAGTGCAATAAGCTAGAAGAGACCTTGGGGTCAGACAAGATGCGACAAGGTCTTCTTCTTTCTGGGGTTTCACGTGATAAAACGAGTTCTGATTATGAGGCACGCCGTAGTGGAGGCCTCGGGGTTAATTTTGACCATCTGGAGCTCTTTAACGTGCACTACAACGCAAGCACTGCGGCCGCCGCGGCCGGGATTCGATCCCGCCATCAAGGTGTTCGCCGAGTTGTAGGCATGCTTCGTTCCTCGGAAGCACCCAGAGCTTCTACTACTATGCTGAACGACGTGCGGTTTGGCAAGCGTGATTAGCAGTTTGATATTTCCTCGCGAGAGCCATTTCGTGCTGTAAATAGGCACATTGATTCGCCGTGGTTGACGCCATAGCTCATTTGCTATGGCGTTGCCTTACGGAGCACGAGGTCATGGGTTCAAAGCGGCCGCGGCAGCCTCATTCAGAATAGACAGAGCGCAAAAAAAAAATTCTGTAGTGATGTGTCTCACATAGGATCGTGGTTTCGGCATTCATTGCTCCAGACCATTATTTGTTGAATTTTATCTGTTACTCCAGATGCGTATCTAACACGCATTTTTCATTTTCGCCTGCTGTAGCTTCGAAAGACGGAGATAGCAATTACAGCCAGCGTTCATTGTGTACAGAAAAAAAACAGTGGTTAATTTACAATCAAGGTGATCCCGTGCGTGCCAGACCATCATGATAAGAAGGACCTCTCAATTTATAAATTTCACAAGAGTGAGTGCGTGAATGCATTTTTATGACAGTGCCATTGAATTCCAAGTCTTAATAAAACAAGAAAGATCTCACTATTACAGTAGAAGGTAATAAGAAGCATCAAGTGCATCATGGAAAGCGCGCAATTAAGAGGATAGACAACTGGGCCAGTTGGTATTGATTCATGGCATGTAAGCAACAGCGCACTATAAACGAACGTGAAAGAAGATGTGCACACAACACAAGCGCTGATTTTGAACTGGAAAGCTTATTGAATGAACGAGTTTATATGCCCATAACTGCGCATGCGCCTGCAAGGCACTGAACAATTGATGACAATCATTCGTTGTTTGATCAGGGGATACTAAAAAGTAAGAAATTACCAACTATCTGATGCAACGTGCTGCTCGACCATCATCCACTTGCGTGGTCTAAATGGGATTTTATTTCGATGGCTAGTGAAGGCTGAATAACACAGTCTAGTCCTGCTTTTTGTATTCATAGGCCTCACAAATTTCACCTGTCAACTGGTCTGGGTGGTGAAAAAGAATCTCGGTCCTAGCGAATTCTGCGGGGCACCCACAGTCACGGCAACGCATTGCCGAGGAGGAAACAACGCATTGTGTGAGGAGGAAACAGTGCCTTTCAGCGCATTTTGGTGCTCCCTGAGGCGCAAGTTCACACAGCGCCCTTATTGTCCCACGTACACTCGGCCACACGCGAGGGGAATTCTATACACTACCACAATGGCGCAAGGCACGAGCATATTAGTTTACCGTACAGGACCGGCATCTTTTTCATTTGCGCCTTTTCCCATAGGTTTTCTTAGACAGGTTGACAGGGCGTAGATCAATAAATTCGGCTCCATGTGCGTGGTGGTTTGACTCCATGTGCACGGCGGATTCCCGCCAGCTGTGCCTTAGCACAGGTATCAAAACGGGTTATACCCCTCGCCACCACCGATGCCTTTTTCACAAGTGCTGCGATACTCGGCGGCGGCACGTCCCACCAATCGTTGTGCCCCTTTGTCTCGTGACACAGAGATCGCGCTAGCACTATTACCAGCAGTTGCCCTTTGGACTCGCTATGGGACAGACCCCATTTAACCACATCTTCCTGGACTCTGACGTCAGGATCGTTACTATTCCGTGCAGTGCGCCGCGGCTATGAACGCTGTGGCTCATACACTAGTCTATGACGACGGGGCAGACTTAGCGCAGCAGACCTATGTACTACTTGGCTACCGCGCCGGGCGAAAACACGAAGCCGGTGTCCTTGCTCTTTTATGTCGACGACGCTCAATATAGTCAATAATGATCATATATAAATTCACTACAGCAATATTCACTATAGCAGACCCACCATAGTCGCAGCCTCGCTGGCTTTGATCTTCACACTAGTGGAGCGGCTCTGAATTTGTTTCACTTGTAGTTTATACGATAAACTTGGTCAGCGCTTAAAAGATATGGTGTAAAGTGCTTATAGGTAAGTTTTTTCAAGGTAGGAAATTCGATGATGATGATGCCTGTGGCCGTTCCCTTTGAAGCGGAAGATCAACAATCCTAGACCGGATAAGCATGAATCATCTCGTTGTGTGTCGTCGCATTTGAACATTTATCGCTATCTTGAACTGCAAAATATGAAATGACCGTGATGTCAAACTTCCCCATACAGCAAGTGGCAAAGATGAAAAATTTATGGCAGATGTAAGCTCTGCCTCACGAGCAACCCACACACCCGCTCACAAAGGCCCCCTCTGACGTAGTGGCCGTGCATGTGAAAACTAGTATTTTAATCGTTGTTTGAGCTTGCCTTTCGTATTCTCACAGGTACCTTTTTTCAGCATGCTCAATATGAACAGGAAAGTGGCGCTGATCACAGGTAAGAATACTTTGTGTTCGACCTCGTAAAACTAGCGCATTCATTTGTTAATGAATGGAAATAAAATAGTTGCGTTGCATGTACGGAAACTGATCGTTGATTTTGAGGGACTTCGTATAGGAGCATGGTAAACCTTTTTTACCACTTAGGGTTCCTTACCACCCCGACGAATCACAGTACATCAGCGCTTCTGAATTCCGTCACCATCGAGATGCGGTGACCACGGCCAGTGTGTTGGAAGGGAACGAAAATAAAAACGAGAAACGTAAAGAAAACGATATTGTTGACCGGAACAAAAACGTAACCGAAACGTTATTTATTATTTTGTTTCGGAGTTAAACCAAAATATCTTTCTTGGTTTTCGGTTCAAGGGGGAAAGTCGGCAATACGAAACAACCGACGTCAGGCAAACTCAGAATTAGCCCGTATCTCAAGGGTCCGCATAAGCGCGTATCTTAGGCAGGGATAGTGTGAGCGATAGCCGGTCCAGCGCCCTACTTATCTAAGCCTGCTGCGCGGTGCACTTGAAGTTTAGCATCGTAGCTAAACCCAGAGATGGCGCGCAAAAGAACTTATTTCCTTTTCTGTGGGTACAATATTTTGTTACCGAAGTTTTGTTGTGTCTATGTTCGTTTAAAGCCCGGCCCACACGGAGCGAACTTTCACGGCGAACTTCGTGCGGCCCGGCACCAACGCGGCGGAACGCCTGCGTGCAATCGCCGTGCTGCACCCACATGCGGTGCACCCACCCACATGCGAAAAACGGGCGGCTGCTGCCGCCACAATTTCAGTGTTGCTACAAAGAGCGTGATTTCATTCCCAGTAAAATGCAGCGAACAAATAGTTTTGTATCTGCCACTGAACCATATTGGTAGCGCCTGGACGCCCGTAATCAGTCGACCATTGTACGCGATGCAAGCAGCTTTTGTCGCCATGTTCGCTCTAGGCTTTTTGGCTGGCTATCCGAGTCAAATGGGGTGGTAGGAATTTGGACGCGACCGCGCCTTGATTGGTCCTCGCTGACAGGCTTCATTCGCCGCTTCCGGCGAGCGGTTGACCGCCGGCGAACATACCTAGCCCGTCTTGAGCGACGGCGAACAGCCGCCGGCCGCCGGGAGGACGCCACGCGCGGCCATTCGCCAGTCTTTCGCAAGAAAATCGATCCACGTGGGTTGTGCTTTTGTTAGCGTTATCGCAACAGTGGTCTCACATTTCCGCGTGTACATTCGATGATGCGCTGCTTCTGAGATAATGCTCAGTGGCTTGACTCAAGGCCATGGTCTCAGAATTCGTAATTCACTTATTGAGAAACTTAAATACTGTGGTTTTACCGTTGCTTCGCTTCGAAAATTTCATGTTATCTAGCACTGCGCACACTTTTTTTCTTATACAGGTGCATCAACCGGAATTGGAGAAGGAACGGCTCTTCGATTTGCTTCATTAGGTTGCTGGCTTTCCCTTACAGCGAGAAATAGGCTCGCTTTGGAAGAGGTGGCCGAGAAATGCCGGGCCAAAGGTGTTCCCACGGAGAAGGTAGGAGTTACCACGTGTTAGTGAACGTATCAAACGCAGATGGGGGTTAATTCGATTAATATTTTAAACAATGCCGCCACACCCAACTCACGATGCCTGTTGGCGGTAATGCTGTTAGAATTAAACCAACACGGCCAAAGGACGCATTTCCGCCGTCAAAACGAGTTATGTATGAACCGTGTACTGCAGGGAGACTCCTCTTCCATGCTCTTCCATACTCTGCACCATCCAGCGCCGTCCACTGCGAAGCCTATGCGTGGCTTCCGTAATGCATGGCGCGCTAGAGCGTGCGAAAGCTTCAAAACTCGTCCTGTGGCAATGGGGCTGCTTTCTCGCACTGCTTTCCGGACATGCCGCGCCATCGATTGGCACTGCCAATAAGGCCGCGTGTTGCCTCTGAGACGAGAAGCGTGGCGTGACGGCGCCTGCGATTGCTGAGAATTGTTACCTTGCTTGGTGCACACCAAGTGGCACATGCTCAATGACCGAAGTTGGCGAGAGATTCATTGAACAACGGTTCATTGATGCCCCAGAGAGTGGATGGGAAAGTGGCGCTGCGGTAACTCAAATGGTAAGAGGACTGCACACGTAATGCGAAGACGTGGGTCGTTCCTCACCTGCTGTAAGTTGCTTTTTCATCCACTTTCATTTCCATTAATCTATCATTTTTTTCAATTAGTAAGTACAAGTAACTTCCCCTATGTTGTGTTTGGTGTTTTCACAGTTTTGACCGGTTGAACGATGTTCATCGCGGTTTACAAAAAGGTACTTGCTAAGTTGACTTTATTGTAAACCCTGATGAATATCACTCTACCGGTCGAAACTGTTGAAATTGAATACTTGTTCTGCTTACCTGGCAGCATCACTCAAGTTCTTTATGTTTGAAAGGTAGCCTGAAAAGTTTCCCTTCACTTCCGTATATACAGGGTGTTTCAGCGAAGCCTTTCAAGAATGTTTCAAGGCTGCCTGTGATGATGATGAGTTCTAGATGATGAGTTCGTCTACCTGAAGAGGCGGATATTACTTTCACCAAAAAGTGAAACGCATGATTGACTAATTAAAAATTATTCACTAATTATGCATTGGCATTCAAGATACTTTCTTAAAAAAAACGTCGTTTTATGCAGTGAAGCACAAAAGTAACGGGAACGCCAATCCCTTTCTCCCCAAAGTTCAAGAATTACTATTTCGAAACTGGTCTCATCCCAAGAATTCGGTCCTAGTGGATCCGCCTTACGAACTCCGCGGCTCGAACTTGTAAAGTACAATATGGGCCACAAGGTAATTATTTAAAAACTTAATTGGTGAAGCTTGGCTAATTAGTAGATTATGCATTGCAATTGTTGTGGAAGTTATGTACGCCTCGTCGGGTAAACCAGCTCAGCAACTAGAATTGTGGTACCTGCCACAGGCAACTTTCAAAAATTTTTTAAAGTGCTCGCTGAGACACCTTGTATATATATATATATATATATATATATATATATATATATATATATATATATACAGAAAAATGAGAAGCACAGCTGCGCGGTGTGAGCTTAGGCTGATTTACCCAACAGTTGCGGTCGGTGGACCGACCTTTTTCAAGTGATACTGGCTGATTCTCGCAACACTCTCTTTATATCTTCAGGTAGAGAAAGAACACGCAAAAAAGAGAGAAGCGAGAGATAAAAAAACCATGAGGGAGAGATACGATGGCCAGAGAGATTACTTGTTGGTAACTGGGTTCTTCACGACGCGTTCCTGTCATCACTGAAAGTGGACAGGTCGTTGACACGGTCCCCGTTACACGCGCTTTTACATAATCGACGCCGATGCATGGTACATTCCCGTCAACAGTGGCAGTGGACATGTCATTGACACGATCGCAGTTACGCGTGCTTTGACATACATGATTTACGAGCACGCCTGCCATTTCGAGCTGAACGTGCAAAAAGAAATAATAAACATGAGGGAGAGAGCCGATGGCCAGAGAGATTACTTGTTGGTAACGGGGTTCTTCGCGATGCGTTTCTGTCATTATTGGCAGTGGACAGGCCTTTGACACGGTTCCCTTTACACGCGCTTTTACATGATTTATTTGTATTTATTTATTGAACATACCCTCAGGGCCAAGGGCATTAGAGAGGGGAGTGGGTGACATGTGAAATAATTTACACAACACACACACACACACACACACACACATATATATATATATATATATATATATATATATATATATATATATTAGGGTTTTTTAGCTGCACCAAATTTTTAAAATTAGGAAAAATTTAAATCTTGGTCACGTTATGTTTACCATTCGAGTCTACGTATTGGCGGCCTCTAGATACCGCGCAATTTTCGCACTTACATGCGTAATTAGCGAAGTTACGCTAATTCACTTTCTCATTATCAACAATAGGTGGCTATAGAAAATGAGTACTTTGGGGCCCGTCCTCGACACTACCTATCCCAACGATCAAATTTTGAATAACGGAGTTCATGTGGGAGCTACGCGAACAATCAGTTCCCCTTGGCAGGCCTGCTTGAAACTGAAACTAGCCGCAAAAAGAGCGTCTGTGTCGTCGATGTCGCCGCCCGCCAGCCTTTCGTCACGTCTCCGACGTCACCGCTGGTCCGGCCCAACGAGCAGCTTGCGTTATCTCCTTGCTATCTGCGGCGTTCTCCGTGACGCCGTGCCTGTGAGAGAGAGAGAGAGAAAGCGAAGAGAGGAAATGCAGGGAGGTTAACCAGACGAACGTCCGGTTTGCTACCCTACACAAGGGGTAAGGGAAAGGGGGAGTAAAAAGAGGAAAAGAGGAAGAGAGTGAGCATTGTGTGTGCAGCGAGGCACCATGACACCAAAGTCAAGTCCCATAGCTGGTGATGTGCGTTGAAGACATCTGACATGAACCAAGGGCCACTGGTCGTTGCGTGAATAGGAGGCGGTGGGTGAGCCACGGGGCTTACTCGAGACTTGCAAGCACTGGATTAAGAGTATCCAGTACTGGCACTGCACTTCGTGCTGACGGAGTATGCAGCTTGCTTAACAGTATACGAAGGGTATTTACTAGGGAGCGAAGCATCACAACCACTTGCCGGTCTACTTCGGGCAATTTATCAGTCGTCGGCATTCTCGACTCTACCGCGGTGCACTGTACACTTTGATCTGACTGTGGTGCCTGCTGTGGCATCGGTTGTGGCTTCGCCTGTGGCCTCGGCTGTGGCGTCGGCTGTGGCTTCAACTGTGGTGTTGGCTGTGGCGTCGGCTGTGGCATCGAGTGTGGCATCGGCTGTGGCGGCGGCTGTGGCGTCGGCTGTGGCCATGACTGTGGCTTCGACTGTGGCTTCAGCTGGGGTATTCGCTGTGGTTTCGGTTGTGGCTTCTGCTGTGGTGGCGGCTGTAGCTTTTGTAGCGCGGGCCAGGCTTCAGTATTGTTCTCCGGCACGACCTTGTCAGTATTATATTCGACTTCGACAGGCCTAGGGGGCAGAGGAGGAGGAGTTGTCGGATGTGCCGCACTCTTCATAGAGGAACCTTCGTTCTTTGAAGTCCGACGGCGTCGACGGCGTCGAGAGCGTCGCTTTCTAATGGCCGCAACAGCTTCCCGACGAGACGAATGGTCTCTTGCCATCTGCTTCAAGACCGCCCTTTCTTTCCTCATTTTAGGTCAGTCCTTTGAGGTAGCATCATGGGACCCAATGCAATTTGGGCATTTGAGCACCGTGGCTACACATGAGTCTGCAGCGTGGGGTTGCGCGCAGCGCGAGCAAACTCTCGTATTCTCGCACACAGTGCTCACGTGACCCAGCCTCAGGCAGTTGCGGCATTGGAGTGGTCTTTGGATAAATGGACGCACGGGGTGTCTAAAGTGGCCCACCTTGACGTGTGAGGGAATATTTTCGCCCTTGAAAACCACCTTCACACAGCGGGATGTGCCGAGTCGAGACACGTGAGTGATAGTGCAGCCATCAACGGCTGGCTTAATTAAAATCGGCAAGTCGGCGCTGGAGATGGAGACGTCCACGTCGCTGATGACACCAGTAGTGGTATCACTGTCCAGAGGAATGCACGAGCAGACCTTATTGCCTGCAAGTTCCGTAAGTTTGCTCAAAGTGATCCGTGCCGTCTCATGTATGACGTCAATAGCCAAGACATTTTTGCGTGCGTTGACTCTGACATCCGTGACTTGATTTGGCGCCACCGCTTCGAGAAACACCGAGACAGACTGTCGGTTGAGTCGCCTCAGGTTGTCGGTAGCGAGTTCTGGTATAAATAAAATTGTACTGACTGCGCTATTCCGAGTTGGTCCTGCAGTCGACGTGCTTGAAGACAAATAAGCCCTGGTGTTTCTTCGTTTCGCCTTGCGGGTCCTCACAAGCTGAAAGTCGTCATCGGAGAAGTCCTCACTGCTGAGCGAGTAGACACTGGTATCGTCGCTGTCGGTGTCGCTGGTAGGCCGGTCCGCTTCCTAGACGCAGCCACCGCTGAAGTCGCCATCCCCAGCAGAGGCGCGGGGACGTCAACTTGCATCCGTGCAACAATCCATGACGGCTACCCGAAATTTACCGAGAAATCAGGCGAAAACAGCAGAGCTACAGAAGTAGCGTTCTGGCTCGCAGAAACTTCGTTTTCGTCTTCCCCACCGTGCCTGTAGTATCTAAAAGCCCAGGGAGCGGGGTTGGCGCTACAGCGTAACGTGGCGCCCGACAGAATGACGAAGTAAATTTGGCGGCCCGCCGGCATTGAAGCGTTAGGCCAACGCCGCAAACAGCAAGGAGATAACGCAAGCTGCTCGTTGGGCCGGACCAGCGGTGACGTCGGAGACGTGACGAAAGGCTGGGAGGCGGCGACATCGACGACACAGACGCTTTTTTTTTGCGGCCAGTTTCAGTTTCAAGCAGCCTGCAAAGGGAACTAGTTGTTCGCGTAGCTCCCACATGAACTCCACTATTCAAAATTTGATCGTTGGGATAGGTAGTGTCGATGACGGGCCCCAATGTATTCATTTCCTATAGCCATCTATTGCTAATAATTATAAAGTTAATTAGCGTCATATCATTATTACGCACGGAAGTGCAGAAATTGCTCTGTATCTAGAGGCCGCCAATACGTACACTCGAATGGTAAACATAACGTGAGCAAGATTTTCATTTTGCTAATTTAAAAATTTGGTGCAGCTAAAAAAACACCCTGTATATATATATATATATATATATATATATATATATATATAACAAAAATGAGCAAACACATAAAATTCAAATTATATAGTTAGCGAGGGCGTTCTTGCATAGGTGGTGATTTCTGGTAGAGGTATCCGAAGGAAGGTGATTCCATTCTTGGGATTTCCGTGGTAAGAATGACTGAAAAAAAGCGTAAGTTCTGCAAAAAGGAATTCGAACTTTTTGTGCGTGATTTAGGCGAGATAAAACATAGTGAGGAGGTGATATGAGCTCATGGCGGAGCTGAGTATGATAAAATATGGAGTGAAAAAGGCTCAAACGAAACAACTTACGACGGGATGCAAGGGATGACAGATCAAGACTTAATTTCATGGAAGATATGCTTTCTGTTCTGTTGTAGTTAGACAGAAGGAACCGCGTAGAGGTTTTTTGAAGCATTTTAATGAGCGAATTAGGCTACATATAGGAGGCAGCATATTCTAGTTTCGAGCGAATGAGCGTTTTGTACATGATTAATTTTATGGATGAAGATACTTGTGCGAAGTTACGACGGAGGTACCCCAAAATTCGATTAGCCTTGCTAATCATATACGAAATGTGATATGCCCAAGAGAGTTTTGATGTAATGTGAATGCGAAAGTATTTATATGAGGACACGGCCTCGAAAGAAGTATTAGAGATGTGGTAAATGGACGAAACAGATGATGTTCGAGATATGCGCATATGTTTGCATTTCCTTATGGTAAGTGCGATCAACCGTATGTCGCACCATTTGTTATTAGCATCAAGGTCGGACTGAAGGGCTTTAGTATCATCAACGCAGGTTATTTCTCGACAGACAGCACAATCAATGGAAAAAAGGTTAATGTACGAGGAAACACACCAAGGTAAGTCAATAATGTCAATAAGAAAGAGTAAATGGCCCAGTACAGTCCCGTGAGAAACCCGAGATCGAACAGCAGTGCACTCTGAATTTACGGTATTTGTAGACACAAACTGAGAACGGTTAGTAAGAAAGATTTCTACCCAATAGAGCAGTTTAGCGTCTATGTAAAGCTGGCGAAGTTTGCAGAGAAGCAGTTTATGGCATACCTTGTCAAATGCTTTAGAAAAATCTAGAAAAATGCAGTCAGTCAGAGAAGAACGATCAAGGATGGCATGAAGTTTGTGAATGAAATATATTAGTTGGATTTCACAAGAATATGATTTGCGAAAACCATGTTGCGATGGCGAAAAAAAATGAATTTGATTCGAGAAAGTTAGCAAGGTTTGAAAACAGAATATGCTCAAATATTTTGCAGGGAATGATTGTGAGGGAAATGGGCCGGTAATTTAATGGTGATTGCTGGTTACCTGACTTTAAAAGTGGAATCTCCTTCCCCATGTTCCATTCAAATGGAAGAGATCCCGTGTGCAATGATTGCTGAAGCAGTCTAGTTAAAATAATTGATGAATACGCCATCTCGGCTTTTAAGAACTTTGTGTTAATTTCATTGCAGCCGGGTGAAGAGGAACATTTTAATTTCTTAATAAGATTTTCAACACCGCCAGAATTAATAAAACAGGAAACATAATGGTGTATTCGGTGCATGAAAATTATGGCAGCGAGATATTTTGGTCATCATAAAAGTTACGGGAGGCAATGGTGTTAATTAAACACGGATGCGCATTTTTCGGGAGAGATGGCACCACCAAGTCCTGTCGATAAGGTTGACTGTGTCATCAGTTTTGGGATTTACACAGCGCCAGAACTTTAGGGGATGTTAGAACTTGCCGGACTTAGAGCAGGTTATGTATATATACACTCAAGCACACACACACACACACACACACATATATATATATATATATATATATATTATATATATATACGTGTGTGCTTGAGTGTTTGTGTGCGTGCGTGCGCGTGAGCCTGTGTGAATTTGTGTGTGTGTGTGTGTGTGTGTGTGTGTGCGTGCCTGTGTGTGTTGGGGGGAGGAGAGGAGAGAAGGAGGGAGTTTCTCTTCCAAGTTTACGTTTTCTGTGGTTTTCTTAGTTAAACATTGCGCCATGTGTAAAGAGCTGTGCTGTAGCCGACAGTACCAGACGTTCGCAATACAACGTTAACATTGGCCCATTTTCGTTCTCAACAACGAAAACGTATTTCCCAAAAAGCAAAGGTAGGGTACACGGCGCTGTTGCGAGCCTACACGTGCGCTATGACGAACAGCGGCTGGTTAAGGTCAGGCTTTAACCTACCGCTGAAGTACTTTTACTTATTTTTACCTGCTCTGCGTCCGCTTTGCGTGTGTACTGCGATAAACAGGATATAGGGGAGCAGAGAAAGAGGTCGGGTGAGCACATGCCGGGGCCATTTCAGTCTACGCTCTGCAGCGGATGTACTAAAAAAAGTTAAGTGAAGGCTGGATTATTGGCTGGATATATCTGGACTCCTATAATGCTAGAAAGCAAAGCTCATACTACTGTTTCTAGAATATTGGATGCACTCTTTAGTTTCTTCCACAGTAACAAATCCGCATATGGCGTGTAGCACTTCCTATAAACGGCTTAAAATATATTTTCATTTTTAATACAATGTAGACGATCGGGATGTACAGTTAATAATTACGTCTGATTGTGAATTCTACTGGTCTATCTAGAGCGGTGTGTCAAATCTACGAGGAAGCATGAAATCCCAGCGCAGGGTGGCCCAATACAGGTGTACGAGAGAAGAATAAGTATGCTCCAGCTGAGAGCGCAGATCAAGCTGGGATATGCATCCACCCCAAGGACGTTATATTGTTACGTGGAAACACAGTAGGTAAACTATTTACACGGTGTACTTACAAGGGGTAGCAAGCGCTGGCCAACATGGAAACCAGGTAGAGGCAGAGGTAGAGCCCTGGAGTTACTGGCACATACCCACTCTATGGGATTGGCCAAGAACCAGACATCAAACAAGACACTTCGTCGTCGTCAGATCAGCCAGCGACCGCGTATGGGTGCGTCCCACTAAATCCAAGTGACCACATCATCTTCTTGGAATACCGTGTAGCATGACACCCAGAGGCCGAAGCGCCGTGCCGGCGCCGCTGAGCATCCACGGCAGAGGAACGGTGGTAATGCTTAAGTCTCGAAACGTGGACGATGTCGGTGGACAACGTGTCAGAAGATGTTGTGGAAGAGGCGCAGACAATCTCGTACGTGACGACAGAGACTTGTCGAAGGACGCGGTATGGGCCCTTGCTGCGAGGAAGGAGCTTTTCAGAAAGGCCCACATGTCGGGCGGGTGTCCAACGTAACACGAGGGCATCCGGAGCGACACGTTCGTCGCGGTGCAGCTGGTCGTAAAGGCGCTTTTGCACTGTCTTGGGAAGCAGCAAGTCTACTACTGGTTATCTTCCGCGCGTAATCAGCCCGGGCAATTACGTCGCGCGCATATTCACGAGTTGAATTTGCAGGGGGAAGAAAGACATTTGTCCAGTGGTGAAGTTTGTTTACGTCCAAACAAAAGGTAAAGCGGAGAGTATCCGGCAGTGTCGTGGCGGGAGAAATTGTATGCGAATTGTATGACAGTGCAAGGTCCCAATCACGGTGGTGAGCCGACCCGTACTTGAAAAGCATATCTGTTACAGTAGCTCCAATTCCCAAGAATATGCATCCCGAGTACAACAAGGAAAGGCGCCAAGCACGCGCACATCATATTCAATCGATGTACTCCAATAACGCTAGGTACAATACGTACTACACAGACGCAGCTGCGTATGCAGAGGCTACCGGGCAGCGCTACCAAAGGAGGCCGGTACGCCCTGGCAGTCGTGAACGCGATCAGCCAGCAGCAAATTACCGCGTCGACCACGATGGGCTCCCCCACCTCGGCCGAAATGTTAGCAGTGGCGATCGCGCTCGCTCACGCGGAGCGTTCGGAAAGGGACTCGGTCGTGGTCACTGACTCCCGGGAGACATGTTGCATGTTTCTTAAGGGGCACGAGACTGCGGCTAGCCTCGCGATAATCACTAAATCGTTCAACCACCGCCATCGCCTACTCTGGTGCCCGGGACATGCGGGGGTACAGGGGAATGAACAGGCTAACGCTTTAGCTCGAGCGTCTACTAACCGAGCGATGGCGTCCTCTTCGACCCCAACCCCTCACACTATCCCTCACAAAATCCCATCAATTTAAATGTAAAAGACATCCTTGCTCATCAGCGCGGAGTCCGCAGAAAATACCCGCCGCCTCACCTACAACTTAGCGGGGAAGAGGCCGCCGATTGGCGCAAAATAGAGACCGGGGTATTCCCCCATCTAAAACTGCTAAATGTCATGTATCCCACCCGGTATAGGGCCACGTGCGCTTGGTGCGGTGGCATACCTACACTAATACATGTGACCTGGGAGTGTAGTAAGCCCCTTCATAGGCCCACTATAATATCTCAATGGAGCAGTGGGAGGCACAGCTCACCCGTTCCGACTTGGCAGGACAAAAGTCCTAAGTTAGCCAGGTCAGGCAGGCGGCAGAGGCCAGTGGGCCCTGGACTGAGGGGCTCCGACCACCGCTATACTTAAAATATTTTCCAGCCAAATAAAGTTTCTCTCTCTCTCTCTCTCGCTATATATATCTGTTAAGGTCTGAGTCAAGCGGTTGGTGAGCCCGTTCGTCTGGAAATGGTATGAGGTGGTGATCTTGTGCTACGCGGAGCAGCAGCGCAGGATATCGTTGCTGACTTTCGACAGGAAGCCACGGCCTCGCTCTGGGAGCAATTGACGTAAGGTACCGTGCACTAAAATTAGGTCACGGAGAAAAAAGTCCGCGACGTCAGTTGCGCAACTGGTCACCAGCGCTCGTGCCATTGCTTAGCCTGTCGCGTAATCGGTAGTGACGGAAACCAATTTGTTTCCATAAGCGGATGTTGGAAAGGTTCCGAGAAGGTGCAAGCCGACACGGAATAAGGGTTCACGTGTGACGTCGATGGGCTCTAGATACCCAGCTGGAAGCGTACGCTCTAACGCGATAGCGTTTGTGGCCCCGTGTCGCAGAAAATCCGGCGTCGACAACCGGCGTGTGATCGCGGGTGGCGGAGAAAATCATCCGACCACATCAACCGCGCAGGCCCTCCACGTGGTGCAAGGTATTTCTACAAGACTCGGGGCAGTAGCAAACAATCATAAAATAATAAATAAAGGTACTAGGGCGTTCACATTTTAATGTAAGACCACTTATATTGCCCCTGGAATACGTCTTTCCAGGAATGCATTTCAATTTAAAAGTGAAGCCGACTTTAAGCGGATCGGTGTAGGCTTGGTCTTTGTAAGCTGGCTTTCCCACGTTCAGTGTTGCAGTGAATGAAGCCTACTTGTCGTTTGTGAACGATGCGATGCGAATGGGTCCCGATAAGGCTGTCGCGTTCTACTCTTAAAGGCAAAGCTTAAGTGCCCTCCAATTTTTTTTCGGCGTTGGCAGAGCTCGTAGGTGTTGACATAACGCCGAAATTAGCGGGCTATGCCAGGCCAATAGAAGTGACGGCGTACGTGGTCATGTGTGCGAGTAAGACCTAGGTGGCAAGCGGTTGGAGCGTTGTGAAGCTCACGAAGAAATCTGGGGCGTATGTGCGATGGTATAACTAGGAGAAGATCAGGACCGTCAGGTCACTCGTAACGCCGATATAACGCACCATCCTTCAGGGTGAACAGCCGCACAGAGGCGTCGCTGCGAAATGATTCCAGTCGCTCGATTATTTCCTTTAAGCAGGCATCCTGACGCTGTTCGTCGACGATGTTATGCAACTGGCTTACGGAAAAGATGCGATCAAGGGATTCAGAGTGGGCCACAGGGTAGCAGAACAAACAATCCGCATCTTTGTGCAGGTATACCACCATGTAGGTGTACTCTCACTGGCGCAGTGCACATTGAGCGAGTCGGCCTGTAGGATCTTTCAAAGAGCGAACCAGCAGAGTGCATTGTGGCTGGAAAGTGCTGTGAACAGTCGGCCAAATTGATAAGGTCAAAATTTTGCAACTACCCATACAAGAGCGAAGCACTCACGTTCTGTAATTGAGTAATTTCGTTCCGATGGGGGCAGCAGCCTGATGGCGTAAGCGATGACGCAGTTTGCTCCACGTTGTCGTTGGGCCAAGGCTGCGCCTATCCCATAAGGACTGGCCTCAGTGCAGACTTTAATTTGAGCTGAGTAGTTGAAGTGGGCCAAAATTGGAGGCGTTGTGAGGAGTGTGGCTAACTGGTAGAAAGCCCCGGCTTGTGCAGGATTCCATGTAAAAGGGGCGTCTTATTTAAGAATATGTGGGGGTGGTTTTGCAATCACTGGTTAATTCTTCACGAACCAGCAGAAATAGAAGCACAGTCCCACAAAGCTGCGAACATCTTTGGCAGACTTGGGCACACGGAAGTCTTTCACGGCTCGAATTCTTTCTCGGTCAGGTTGTACATCGGAAGCGTCCACAATATGGCCAAGGATCCTAATGCGGTGACCACCAAAATGGCACTTCAATGAGTTCAGCTAAAGTGCGGCACAGCGGAGCACGTTAATAACTGCTGAGGGGCGTTCGAGGTGTCTGCGAAACGAAGGCGAAAACACAATCACGTCGTCTAAATAGCACAAGCATGTATACCACTTGCACCCATTAAGTAGACAGTCCATCATTTGCTCGAATGTGGATGGGGCATTACACAGACCTGAAGACATGACCCTGAACTGGTAAAGCCCATCAGGAGTGCCAAAATCAGTTTTCTCTTCGTGCATTAGTGTCCAGATCAATCTGCCAATATCGAGATCGAATGTCAATAGAAGAGAAGTAAGCGGCACCACACAGACAATCAAGGGCATTCAGTCAATTTGTGGTAACGGGTAAGCGTCTCTCTTGGTAATGGCGTTCAGGTGGCGATAGTGCACACAGAAGTGCTACGATCCATATTTCTCTTTTAGATAAAACAACAAGGGATGCCCAGAGACTGCAGGATGGCTCGATAATGTCCTGCGCAAGCACCTTGTTGACTTCCTGCTGACCCGCCATGGTTGCTTATAGATCTATGGTGTTGGGCTGCTAAATGCTAGCTCGCGGGATCGAATCCCGTACACAGCGGCCGCATTTCGAGGGAAGTGAAATGTAAAACGCCCGTGTACTTACATTTAGTTGCACGTTAAAGAACCCCACGTGGTCCAAATTATTCCGTACTCCCCTACCACGGCGTGCATCATAATTAGATCGTGGATAATGCTTCGATCAAGACGCAGATACTCGATAGGGGCGCCGGTGAACAGGGCTGGCATCGCCTGTGTGTGTGCGATGCACGACAAACGGTGTCTGGCCCAAAGGCCCATTACCGAAGTGTAAAATACCGCGGTGTGACTCCAGAATACGTCTATGGGCTTTTGTGTGCTCAGGTGGAACGTCATTGGTGATCATGCGGTTAATTTTGCGGCTGCCACAAGTTGTAGACGTTGCAGTGCCCTTCCGAAGACATGTAGCATCCAGCGCAAAAGCTTGTACCTGAAAGTCTTGCAGTGGGCAAAGATGGGCTACGAAAGGCCCCTGTGAAAGGACTTGCTTGATCAAGCCAAAATTACCAAGTTGAAGGCAGGTTCTGTTTGCCGTAATGCTCAGGACTGTGTAGGGTGCAGCGACGCCGTGCGTGAGCAGGGCGTCAGAAGAGACGGCCCGTAGTAGTCGCCACCTGGAACAGCTGACGAACATAACAGTTTGGCGTAGGTTACGTATATAGATGGTAGGTAAACAAGATCTCTGTAATGTAATCGAGACGGAGTAGGTTGGTCACTGGGTTCATAGATGCGAGGAAGTTCAAGGCGGAAAACACCGGCAGAGCAATCAATCAGAGCGAAATGGGCAAAAATAAAATCAAGTCTAAGTATGAGGTCATGCAGGCACTGCGCAAGGACCGTAGAAATAACTACCGCCTGGTGACCAGCAACGGTAACCCGAGCTGTGCACCTTCCAAAACAGTGACCGTCGCTTCGTCAGCGACGCGTACGACTCGGGTGGTGGGAGTTGGAAGGATCTTTTTCATGCGAAAACTGGCACTCATGAAAGAGACTTGCACCGCAGTATCAACCATAGCTCGGACAGGGACGCCGTTGACGTGAACATCAAGAATGTTGCGGTGGGCACGTAAGGGCAACAGAGGATATTGGGTCAATACCCACAGTGTAGCTTCACCTCCAGAAGCTGCGTAGTCTAGTTGTCTGGCAAAAAGCGATGGCTAAAGTAGGGCGAAACAGAGCGGCGGCGAGTCGATGAACGAGATGGACAGCGGTGCGGCGGAGGCGACAGGGTGTAGCGGTTACCTTCCTCAGGGACATTGGGTGCAGAGGATTCGGTGCGGGTCGGATAGCGGCTTGCAGTACGGAAGAGACAAGGGTAAGTAAGAAATAGGATGTGGGACTGAGAGGGGCACTGGCTGCGGCAATAGCGAGCAATGTGTTCAGCTCAGCTGCAATGGAAACAGAAAGGCTTATCGTCGATTGTTCTGCATTCTGAGGGGTTTATGGAACGATGAAGGGCGTACGGTCCACAACGAGGCCTGTCCGCTTATGCTACGGCGGCATCAGGAGAGTTCATGGCGCAGACAGCAGATACTAGACCAAGGTTCGTATTTCCTGGCGAACAACGGCCTGGATCAATGAAACAGCCGCCGTCGAGGTCTCGGATACAGTGCGTTTATAAGAAGCCGGATATGCGGCCTCGAGTTCTCGGCGGACGATGCGCATCACGTCGTCTGACAGAGATGGCTGACAAGGAGGTGCCTCGCAGCGCGACGTTGCAGCGGTATTAGGTAGACGATCGAACGGAAGCGAGATGCGCCGGAATTTCCCTTGCTCGAGACAACGGCACTCTTTGATGACACTGTCGACGGTGGTCATGTTGGTGAAGACGAGCAGATTGAACGCGTCGTCTGCGATACCCTTCAAAACGTGGGCGATCGTGTCAGCCTCGGACGTCTGGGTACGCACCGCCAGTTGTTCCTTGGCGGCAAGCTGTCGACCAAACCGGTTGCCGAAAATTTCGTGGAGCTGCTGCTTGAACGTGTCCCAGCTGGTGATATCGTCCTGGTGGGTCCGAGACTAGACGCAGCGGGTTTCACCGAGGTAAACTATGACGTTGGCCACCATTACAGCTGGATCCCAGCCATTCTGTTAGCTGACACGCTCTTAGCGTGCCTTAGCGTACAGCCACCCTGGCTGTACGAACAACTAAAGTGACCAACCTCTGTACGGGCGTACCCTCTCGGCGTACAGCACGATGCCGTCCGCAGACAGGAGGCTCTGCAGTGTTGACGAGTTCGGCTGACCATTCACCTTGATCTGGAATTCAAAGACAAATCAGCTCTCGAGCAACGCTCCTTCCATTTGCGACACATATATTATGTAAAGGGAGAGAAGTCACCCTTGCTTCATGCCTCTTTCCACAGCATGGAAAGAGGCATGACTGTACACACAACTAAAGTGGGCAACCTTCGTACGGGCGTACCCTCTGACTGAGCAGCACGATGCAGTCCGCAGACAGCAGGCCCGGCAGTGTTCAAGAGCTAGGCTGACCATCCACCTTGATCTGGAACTCCCAGACAAATGCATTATCGAGCAGCGCGCCCTCCCTATGCGACACATATACTATGTAACGGGAGAGAGGTCACTCTTATTCAATGCCTCTGTGTGCGCCACTCCTCGCTGTACAAACAGCTAAAATGACCAACCTTTGTATGGGCTGTACACTCTCGGCGAGCATCACGATGCCGTCAGCAAACATCAGGCTCGGCAGTGTTCAAGAGCTCGGCTGACCACCTACCTTGATGTGGAATTCCCAGACAAATCTCCCGTGGAGTAGCGTGCCTTGCATCTGCGATATAACGATTATGTAAAGGGAGAGAAGTCGCCCTCGCTTCATGCCAGAACTTCTGAACACTGCCCGGCCTGCGATTTGTGGACAGCATCATACTGCTCGTCGAGAATGTAGAGCACGTACACCGGTTGGTCACTTTAGCTCTCTGTACAGCCACCTCTAGCTGTACAGACAGCTGAAGTGTGTGGACACCAATTCTTTATTTCCGTCAGAGCGCCGTTATTTCTGGTCCATGTCCTAATCCAGCTTTTGGTTACCTGCGCAAAGAGGCGATGCAACACGCTGGTGATGTTGAGCGGTCTTTTAGTCCTCTAGTAGTCCCGTGCTCGCGGCGATTTTGCGCAGAAAACGAAGGCGTATGCATTACCAGTCAACTTGCATTGGGTCACCACGTAGGACACCTGTAAATATATCGGCGAGGCACTCTCGGGTTCCTTTGATCAGCCATTTGTGCAGTCTCGCAGAAATATTGGCCAATCCTAGGCTGCACGGTCCCCTACGGCGCAAGGGTTCATTCAAACGCTCCGAGTATTTGGCTATTATTAATTCGATGATCTCCTGCATGACTTCTTGAAGCTGGAAGAATGCGAGGCCTCATGGCATTAGGCGGCGGGCTGTCTCTGACAGCCTTGCGACTGTGCCTGTTTGCTGCCGTGCACACTTCGAACAAAATGTGCACCTCCGTGGACCACCATCCCTTGCAAAGCCCTCTACCGCGTGATTTCATGGGCATTTCGTACCCCCTTCTGGATAATCCGGCTCGAGATGTTCTCGTGAAGAGTTCCACGAATTTCGTCTAGGGTGATGCCTGTACAATGAAATGTTTCCATGAATCTCATGATCCGGAATATCGTCCATTATTTCGTAAAATATATTGCTTTCGATGCCTATGGCAAACTGCAATGCCACGAGAAACCCTATCGCTAGGAATTAGTTTATATGCGGGAGGAATTATTTCATTTTCAGGTAACCAGGTCTCTAGTATAACTACGATGTAAGGGTGATGAACCAAAAAATTGCTTAAAGAAGGTAAACTTTATTCAGGATGCTACGAGTATTCAGGGATAGGACTCGGTGTTTTAAAATTTACTTTTCAGTCTTGGTTACGGGTGTTAGTTTTACTGCTTGTGTTTATCGAACACCAATTTAGTCTTACCATACAATCCAGCACTTGATCCCTAACGAAAGCTTTGCCATTGCTATTTAGCTTATCGTAGACAAGCGACATATTGGACGCGGTTGCCATCCTGTCCTTTGAACGCGCCCTTGATTTCTGGATTGGAGTTCCTTGAATGCGGCTGCTTCTGAGCAACACGCCTCTCATGTTCACCAAGTCCAAAGAATGTCTGAACATATGGAAAGGCTGTGAGTTGAAATGTTTATAGTAAGCTTCGTTATAAGCCTGGAGCGAGTGTGTCATCTTTTGTCTAATGAGTGCACCGTGTACACATATCAAAGGTTATGTCGCGCCTACCCATCTGATTCTTGCAATTGGCGAAGGTACGCAATAATGCAGCTGACTATCTCTTCCGTCGGTTTAATTAGCGGACTCAATGGCAGTCATCTGGCCATAGAAACGCTCAAAATCGTTTGTTGTGGAATAAGTTGTAAATATTTACACTGTTCGTCAGCTACTCACATGCAACCTTGCACGTAGAATCAATTCCACAGCTGGGAAGTATTGGTCTACGGATGCACTGCTAACATGGTGAAGGGTTTTATCATTTGCTTGAATGATTTTTGTTTATTGTATTGGAAGTATTCGCTCTAAAATATACGTGCAGGTTCTGGTCGTTCAAGGAGACATTAATTCGGATGACGACATCGCCGCTATTGTGAAAAAAACTGCGGATCACTTCGGGAAAATTGATATTTTGGTAAGTTGCACACAATCATCCTTCACGCAAGCAACCATCACTATGCGAATGAACATCGAAGTCCCGCGTAATATTTTGCAAGTTAGCATTTCGGCCTCATGTTCCGGGCAGTTCTTCACCAAGTAAATTTTTCATGTGTGTAATGTACTGTGGTGGCTACAAGGCAGGCAATTTTTAGGATTATACTGGTGTCAGTCACAACCTGTGTGGCTTGGTTTAACCTAAATGGCGTAAATTATTTCACCAAAAATAGTAGACCTCTTCAATTTATTTCCGGGCCACATGAGCACGACACTAGCCCAAAAAACAAATCAACGACACCTAAGCACAAAAGGAAAGCACTGATTGGTCACTGGACTTGTCTTGCCAAATATGGAGAAAATTGGAATGAGCATCACGCAACATTATTGAAGCCAGAGAGAGTGGGCTGATCACTCGATAATACTATGGTAAATTTTAGCGTCTTCCACAGGATGCGCTATCCATGCTCAGTGCGCGCTCTTCCGTAATGACAATGGCTGCAACAGCAACTTGGGACTGCCGCAAGAGGTCGTTGCAATGAAGACTGTGATTGTCTACGTTGCAATAAACCGCTTAAGTTGCGCAACCATATGGTGTGAAATTTTGCGCAGAGTGGTGGCAATGCACGCGAGCCAGTGAACATCAAGCAAAAACTGCTGGGAACCAAGCATGGTGGGCCTAGTCCGCCGAGCGCAGTGTCGAATGTTGGGCCGGCGTATTTATGAAAAAAAAGCTATTTTACACCAAGTTTCGTTACTGGGGATGTGCCACTCCTCAGTTTAATTTAAAAATAACATAACATATTATAAATAAAGACATGGCTACGCCATTACTCACGCACAATTTACACAATAGACAAGAATAATCGGTACCCAACAGATGCAGATTTTACTTCCCATATTAAATGGAGATTATCAACACATAAATGTCACCTGCCTACAGCACGAAACATTTCTGAAGAGTGGGAAATGTACATAAAAGAATTAGGGAAAAGCTATTATTATTGTTCGGCGACTTCAACAGGCGTCATACAAAATGGGGATACCCGACAAGTAAGACCCGTGGGAATGAACTGGTGAACATTGCGGCAGACAACCACCTTGTGTTAGCAAACAACAATTAGCAGCCCACGTGAGAAAAAAACTCTGTAGAGAGGGACCCTTACCCAGACCTCCCGTGCACCAGGACAGGCCTAGAGTCAGGATGTTTGAACAAGTGGAAGAACCTTAGAAGCGAACACTATATCATCATCATCATCATCAGCCTATATTTATGTCCACTGCAGGCCGAAGGCCTCTCCCTGCGATCTCCAATTACCCCTGTATTGCGCTAGCGTATTCGAACTTGCGCCGGCGAATTTCCTAACTTCATCATACCCCCTGGTTTTCTGCCGTCCTCGACTGCGCTTCCCTTCTCTTGGTATCCATTCTGTAACCCTAATGGTCCATCGGTTATCCATCCTACGCATTACATGGCCTGGCCAGCTCCATTTCTTCCGCTTAATATCAACTAGAATATCGTCTATCCCCGTTTGTTCTCTTATCCACAGCGCTCTCTTCCTGTCTCTTAACGTTACTCCTAAGATTTTTCGTTCCATCGCTCTTTGTGCGGTCCCTAACTTGTTCTCGAGCTTCTTTGTTAACCTCCAAGTTTCTGCCCCATATGTTAGCACCGGGAGAGTGCAATGATTGTACACTTTTTTTTTCAATGACATTGGTAAGCTCCCAATCAGGATTTGGCAATGCCTGCCGTATGCACTCCAACCCAATTTTATTCTTCTGTAAATTTTTTTCTCATGATCAGGGTCCCCTGTGAGTAATTGACCAAGATAAACGTACTCCTTTACAGACTATAGAGGCTGACTGGCGATCCTGAATTCTTGTTCCCTTGCCAGGCTATTGAACATTATTTTTTTCATCTGCATATTCATCTGCATATAATAGAGTTTAAAATCGCAGCACCGAACATCAAAAATAAGCAGGACTTCATACGACGTGCACATCATCTATAAGAGACTGAGAAATGCTCATCAGGGAAGTACAACGCGGGGAAACAGCGGATGTTGTAGAGTGGGTCGAAGATATTACAGAAGCACGAAAAATAAACACGAGCAAATCAGACAGTTGAACATGCACACATAGACAAACGCGTGCATTCGGTATAGAAGAACGCGTATGTTGGTATGTCAAAAATAGAATGCACAAAAACTGAATGAACCACTATACAAGCGAATCAACCAACTAACGGATGAAGCCCAGCGCAGGACTACTCATATGTCCTAGCAAACATCAGCTGGAGAATGACATGTGAGGAAGCTGCAAACTCAATGCACAAGAAATATCGATTGACGCTATTCAGGAGACTTCTGGGTGAACCACCCAAAGTACATTATTCAGCGGAAATACAACTAATCGAAGCAATTACCGAAAGGAGAACTTGAAGAGCACACAGCTGACCACATCCGGCCCACATCAAGAAAAGTACCACAACGAGATCTAGAAATAGAAAACAGAACACGACTATCCGATGGACAGGGAGTTCACAATGAACGAACAAATGCCTTGGAATGCATGCGCACGAACGTGGAACCAATTGCAGATGAAGATTACCAATTGAGTGTTAGCAAACCTATCTCATTACAAAAATAGTAAACATGCTTAACTACATAAACGACATGTGGAAAACGGGGGTAACACTACCTAGAGAGAAACATGCAGTTCTCATACATACACGAAAACCTCGGAAAGACCCAAGAAAAATAACAAACTAGTGGAAAAGTAGTGGAAACGCTGGTCTTAGATATGTCAGCTGGCCCCAGGAAAAAATAACAAAACTCCAACCCTATAGTCACAGGGTTAAAACCATACATGTAGATTCAAGACGCCATGTTAATGACATACAATGAAGTCCTCAAAGAAGACAGCACTAGCCAGTTAAGGCCACCGGTGGGTGTCGACATTCAAAACGCGTTTTTTTATTGTCAAACAAACACATTGTAGTAATAAACGGAATACTAAAGGTAAACTCTCGCAAAAGGACAACAACATACATAAAATAATTGCCATACAAAACTACAAAAACCGTCATTGTTAGCGGAGACGAATCTGCGAAGCGATATTTTCCGCGGGGAGCCCCCAAGGGTCTATACCATATCCAATACTGTTCTCTCTATCACACTTCAACAGTCACAGCCACACTTCAACTATTAAAATACCTATGGTATAGAATATATTGGAATGATATAACACTATGGGCACACACGCGCTCCCCATCGGAAGTTGAAGACATACTACAAAAGATATAGAAAGGAAATATGACTTTCACGTCACGTAGCGAAACCAGATTACACCGTAGTCAAAAATCAAAACAAGAAAGTCGCATTTTCACCCAAGAGGTGAAGCATTGATTGCGGTAGAAATACACAGCTATTTGAAATAAGCTTAGTAGTTTTATTGGCCGTATGTATTTCTAAACATTCGCTTACTAACGAATTTACCAAACATGGTATCATGCGCGCACCGGCAAACATAAACATTTTGCTCTAGATGGCCGCGGATACTGGCTGTCAAAACGCTGGCGTGAGGAAGGGCGACGGCAGCGTGCGAATTGACCTTCGTGCTACCTCTCTCTTCAACGCGAAGTAGCGAGAACAAAGCGCACACAAAGCTATCAACCCTTGTCAAGATAGGCCCAAGCTGCCGCCACCGGAGTAAAACACGATCGAATGCTGTAAAACGCTTCATGCGGCAACCGGGCTCCTTTCTCGTGCTTCTACCTGGACTCGGTGTGCCATCCAGTGGCACTGTCGGGAAGTTCGTGCCTGGCGCCCGAGACGACAAGCCTGGCGCGCCGGCGCCTTCGAACGCTGATAATTGTTTCCTCGCTTGCTGCACAATCAGTGCCACATACTCAGTGAACCAAGTTGCTGAGAGGTTCATTGAAGAGCGGCAGATACCCAGTGCATTCATTGGTCAGCTCGCTGAAGGTTTGGCATGAAAGGCGTTCATTGAGAGCACCACATACCCAGTGCATTGGTGGCGAAGCGTGCTATTGCGTCGGGTTCCTGTGAGGTCGATTCGATTCCGCTCAGCATCGGAGAAACTTAGGGGATATTTATCGTCATTGTAGAGTAGTAAATTACCAGTTACCCAAGTTGTCGTCAAGGACGTTTATTTAGGAGCGGCCCACAGCTACTAGCAAATACCCAGTGAACCATGTTGGCAGCACAGCGGTTCACTGAAGACAGGCACAGACCTAATCGCACGTACCCAGGCTCCAAGTCGGCGTCAGAGCTTTTTGAAAAAGCGGTGTCTAGTTAGTGCATGTGCAGTGACCCTTGTCGGTGTAAAGGAGGTTCGTACAAAAGCGTTGCGATTATACACATTGGCACATACTCAGTGAACGAAGTTCGTCAGATATCTGGTTTTGAAGCATGTTACCCGATCACAGCAGTCCGATGCGCTAACCATTCCACCACGGACGACACTGTGTCACCCAGGTAGGCGAGAAGACGGTTAGATGCAAACAGACAAGCATCACAGATACATAGATACATAGATACAAATACAAACAGACATATCAATTATATTGTGCCAACATCATGGTCATTTTAGAGCAGGAACGTCTCTGCATTTCGCCTGAAGACAGCCGCACAGGTTCACGAGTGGCTTAAAGAAGTCGAGATGCTTCCTGTGTCCTTGAGAAAATTTTGAAAAATAGCAAACCTCTTCATCTTAACATCCCAGCTAGGTGTAATTCGCTTGCACTGGAGGATCTCATTTGTTCCGCTCCCGCCAGGTACACAGCCCCTAGAAAGTGCGTAATGTTTCCTAACAATGCTAACGCTATAATAAACGACATTGACAGCAAACATTAGGTGAATAGCACACAGAGCACAATTACACTTCCGGCACCGCGATAACCGCTAAGTAGAAAGGAGGGCGTCATATGGAGACAAGTACAAACATACTACCGACAGAGTACATACATCTCATACATGGCAAAGAAGCTACCCTCGTGCGACAGGGCCGGATGGTACTCAGACACCCTGCATACGCTGTGGAATTGCCCATACACTAAAGGCAAATTAACAGAAACTTAAGGAAATACAACATTACAACCAAGGACCCTCGAGGAGTGGGTGACCGAATCATCGGCAACAGCGTTACGGCAATGACAGAACTCTCCGCTTTAGTCAACCATGCAGAAGCAGCCGAAAATATACAAGGACCAACTTAAACAGGCCACTTCCATAGGACATATTACGACATCCTTTGAAACCCACACGGGGGGCCGAAATTAATAAATAATTCTCCTGACTCAGCAACCGCATGAAGTGTCAAGCTATCGCAGTAGGTGTTTGCTTACGGTGCTCGCTAGCTGCATGTTCAGCGTGAAGACCACACCAGGCGCAATGATCAAGTGGTTGCCGAGTTGAACATTGAGTGGAGTTGGTTATTTATGATCACTTTTGGCGCCAGTGGTGTCGCAGCGACCGCACGCGTAATCACTCTTTATTTATGTCATTTGCAAGCTACACATAAATGTGGAAAAAATATTTCGCAGGACATAGACTTTTAAAAACACAGAATTGTTGGAGGAGGAAACAGCCTTTTCTTCTGAAATGACGCCCTTAATATTAAAATATAAAACCATGAATAATATTGTTCTCTAATTAGCAAGGTATTTAATACAGAAAATAATCCTGGTGGCGCAAGCAGACTGATGATCGAACTCTGTAGGTCATATAATCGTGTCTGGCACCTATTTTGGAACAGCTTGGCTGACGTTAGCTGGAACACCCTGCATCGTCATGATGCGGCTCCATCGCATATTTTTCTAACCAAACGCGACTCTTCTTTATCATAAAATATTCAGGTCCAGTATAACAAAATTGTAATGTATTTCAGCAGTGAAAATTGGAGTAGAGCATGACGTAAAGCCTTTTTGAATGATATAAGCTAATTTATTCACTCTAACCACTGTATGGATATATAGGTCAATAACGCCGGGATGGCCAAGGTTGCACCTCTAGAAGGAGTTCATCTGGATGAATTTGACGAGGTTCACAACACAAACCTACGCTCTGCCTTTAACATGACTCAGCAGGTCCTTCCGTATCTCAAGAAAACCAAAGGTTGGTATTACATTAAATCACCTTCAAGGGATTGCTGGATGCCATGTTGCTAAATATTGTGCAAGACAACTATGAAGGCTCATAGCCTCTAACAATGATTGCTAAGCAAAATGAACTATGAGGAAATGAATTAAGGCGCAAATAGTAATTGCCACAAGACATTTGCAAATGAAGGAATGACAATGAGTAGATAAGTTGCACCTAGTGAGCTTCTAGTTGACCTAGTTGCACCTAGTGAGTTCTAAATTTTAGCTGGACATAAATGTCTCGATTGTACATTAGGCTCAAATATAAAGAAAAAGCATGAAACGCCTGCACATGCAGATATGACAGATGTAAGCCTAGAATACTATTTACCAGTTCACAAGATCAATTTGGAGTTATATAACGTATTATAACTGTATGCATGCACTGGAAAATATACTCAGAAAGTACAGAAATGCTTAGTACAGTGTGCTTAGTTTGAGTAACAAAACTAAAAAAAAGACGACAGACTGATGTCGTTAGGTCAGTAAATAAGCAAGCGAAGTATTCTTACCATGTCCTGAAGGCAAATAAAAACAAAGTTCAAAATTATATAATCAATTTTGGTACAATCATCAAAACCTGCCGGATATTTTTCTTTCCCTTTGTGACTTTTCAGAATTTTCTGTTAAGTACCTGGTAGTTCACATTACGGCTAATTAAGCTTGATCGCTGCCGTGGAATACATCATTTGCAATGGTAGCTCAATATTTGGTTATTGACGTCGTGCATTTTCTACTGAGCCATCTGTTAAGAAGCTCTTACTTTAGAAGACATTATACGTTTTAATGTATAGCATGCTGCACTCAATATAAGTCACCATTCATGAAAATCTAGCGACATTTATTCAACTTGTCCAGAATAGGTCCAATTTATATTCTCTAATTACAACACAACCACCACTGCACTTGTTATAAAGGCTACTCTCACGATTTCACCTATAGCATCTCGATAAAATCTTTCTCAACACCATCCCAAGAATTAAAATCCCCATGGTTTTCTACACCACTAGCATTTCCTTCGTGCGCTGCACAGCCCTATCGAAGAGGCCCGATGGATACTATGTAACACAGGATCCCATATAAAAACCCGCAAGTACCTATACGTCATTTGGAATTTTGAGATATGGGAGTTGTGTGATATGTTGGTTTTTCCATTGCGAAAAGTAGGTATCCCTTCATACAACGCCGGCTTTTTCCTTAATTTTGCTTCGTACATCACAGCAAGTGGCGCGATCCTCTCGGTGACGTTATCCGTGTTAGTGATAATGGCAATTTGGTGAAGGTTTAGCTAACATTATAATAATTAGAGTTCATTTACATAACTGGAATACAGTGACCAGTTTCTGTAAATTTGTTTTTGATAAAAAACCCGCTACAATTTGTATTACAAGTCAAACAGCGCTGATGGTATAATGAATGAAAATATAAATATGCTCATCGTTAGTTCACTAATGTGACTGTTCGGACGTGTTGGTAAGAAATGGAAGAACTTTATGCGCACAAGACGATGATAGAGAAGAGGCTAAGACACACGAGCGCAGACTTAGAACACTGTTTCATTTCAATCAAGCAACCTCATATATAGCAAGAACTGTGACACATAACGTGTGCGCCGCCCTCAGAAAATGCCTATCCTTACGCAAGAAAGATAGAAAGGGCGATAGATGCTTTTGACACACAGGTGTCACCAAACCTGTCAATCAATTCCGCTTCGATGATCTCGCGGTACCCGTGATTACGCGTGCAATTTCTACAGTGCATATCAAGAAACCCCTCTCTCATTTCTACCACATTGTAGCGGTGCTCCCGGAGCCTGTCGTTAAGACACCGACCGCTCTGACCAAGATAATTGGTCCCACATTTCAAAGGCAGATTGTAAATGATACCTTCCGCACAGTCAACGAACTTTGACTGATGTCTCTTTTTTGCAGAGAAACTCTTTGGGGGTACACGTCCTGGTCAATCTGCACACAGATTGCAGTTTATCGGGAGCAGAAAAAGAAACTCTTTTACATTGGCCCACTGATGGCTTTCAGTCGATGCGATATGCCGTGGCTGTACGGAATAACAGCAATTTTACTGTATTTTCCGGAAGACTGAAAATTATTAGTTGTTTGCGGTGACTTGCGCTTCAAGAGGTCTTCAGAAACACTGACGAGGACATGCGTGGGGTACCCGGCGTTCCTGATACTAAATATCTGTTCAGGGAAGCTAGTAAAAAGGCGCTTTGCGAAGGTATGCCTGTCCAATTTTTTATGCAAGTCTTTCCCAGAGCTCATGACCGACAGCTTCTCTGAACACACACATCCTTACTTCGTATAGTAATTTGTAAACATAGCCATATTAACTAAATTAAGAAGCATGGTGTCACGCGTGCACAAGGACACGTGAACGAATCTCACTTGATGATTTTGGGAATGCGCCGTAAAAACGCTCGAGTGAGTAAGCGCGGTTGCAGCAGTGAGCGAATTGACCTTCGTGTTGCTGCTCACATCACCATGAACTGACCCACGAGAACACAGCGCAGGGCGGATTCGGTCCCCGCCGCTGATGGCTTTCAAGATACAGCTGCCTGGGCGGGCGCACGTGGCGTAGAACGCCCCCCCCCCCTCCCTACCCTCCTCCCGGAGCGTTGCGCGCTACTAGAAGACGGCGCTCTTCCTTCCTGCTTCCCTCGCTTGCGTGCGCGAGATTGAGCCACGATCACCGACTAACCCGCGCACAACTGCTGATAACGTCGCTAGAGCGATGCCGACGTCACAAGAAAACGAGGCACAGACATCGGTCGGTACACAATGATATTTATTATTTCGCCATCCACTCCGGAGCCACGGAGCACCGCCGGAGCTCAGCAGGCTACTGTGGATTCAATTTTGGCGACGCGACTTTTTAACGCGAAAGCGTTTCTTGGCTAGGTTGGCGAAAGCGCGCACCTGACTGGCGTTCGCAAAATCTGTGGCCGGAAAGCACGTGACCTCTCCCACCGGAACTGACACCGCACCAACGCGCGTTGCACTCCGCTGCAGCGACCACCTGCAGCCGTGGTGTAGGAGGGTAGAATCCCCGCAGCAGAAGGGGGCGCCCCTACTCGAAGGGCAGATGGAAAGCGGCTTGGAATAGTCGCCGCGGTGAATGACGTAGTTTCTACAAAAGGAGCGCGCCTTCACCCGCAGTCTGCATGCTTCAGCTTCTGTGCAGATACTGTCGCAGCAGCATAGACAATGATTCTGCAACAAGTAGCGGCAGTAAGTCTGACGGCGAGGTTTTACGCTTAGTGTCGACATCGGCAGATGACTCGTCAAAGAATCGCTCCGTCGACGAGGAGGACTCATGGGCCGAGCGTAAATTTAAATGTGTACACTCTACACCCAATTCACCAACTACGAATAAGCAAGCAAAAAATTTGGAGGATCCCTGAGCATATTATTATGGGATGAGAACGCAAAAGCGCGTGTTTTAACTAGGTTGTTATTACGGAAGGGTGCTGCAATGTGATGTTGCCTCATTCTTTGTAATACAACTCGACAACACCACTTTGCAGCACCCTTCCGTAGCAACAACCTAGCCAAAAGAATCGCTTTCGCGTTCTATTCCCATAAGATTATACTTGCGGATCCTTCAACGTTTTTCTACACACCCTGTCGACGCACGCACGTTTGGTCAGAACCTAGCCATATACAGCTTCAACACGCGTTCGGGTATAGCGGCTTCGCTTGCGCTTCGTTAATGGAGCCAAATGTTTCTGACGCGAAAAGATAAGCTACCTCGAAAAGCCTCATTCCTTGCTCAAGGTAATTTTTCAGTATAGTCTGCATATCTATTAACCAATTTGGACAATCTTATTTTCGATGATACTGTTGTGATTCACTTTAAAATTACCTCATATATTATAGGTTAACATCCGTTTCGACACCTGTGCCAAAGAACTTTATACATAAACCGATATATATCCGCCGCCGAATATTGTTGTCCTACGCGTCGTCGTCGCCCATTGTCGAGAACTGATGGCGACTCGATGGCAACTACCTCTGATGCCAGCCCCCTATCTCCTGCGCTCTTACTTGAATATATTGGACATTTCTTTATGCTGTCATTCCCTTCGCTGTTGGTTTGCTCTTGAGTTGCTTGGTTTGCTGTTGAGCTGTTGCTTCTTTTGGCACGGTTGAGTTCTGGTATTCGGTCTAAGTTTCTGATACCGCACTTCAATGTACGCAAGCCCTGTGCTATTCAACAGTAGCTGTCTTTCTGTTTTTGCTCGGAAGCCACAGACATCGCAGACTTCCCAAACGTACATATTACGAGAAAACAGAAGATTGACAATGAACGTACGTATATGAATCAAGCGACATGACGTCATATCGCGTCGCATTGTTTCAAAACAAATTATATCCGCCGAAGCTGTTTGACCTAGAAAAATAAACAGAATTTGCGGGAATGCAATGCCGGCAGAATAAAGCAGGCCGCTGTCAGTAAGCATCGGCTACCATTAACGTTTGTTCACTAGGCTGTAGAATTCCCTCTCAACCGAAGGAAGCGGTTCGCGTCGCTAACATTATTAGGATTTCGACTGCCACATAAATATATTGCTAGCTATTTTGTTGATACTAATTTAGTATTTATGTTGCGTTGCCTTCTGCACAGGAAGCATTGTTAACGTCTCGAGCTCGACATCTTTCCGACCAGTAAGTACACCAAGTTTTTTTTCTTTTCGCCAAGGGGACTATGGAAAGCACATATTATAGTGTTCTGAGCTGTTCAATACAATTTTAGTCGGTTGGATACATGGGTCGTTCCTTTCCTGCCTTTCAACATGGCGACATAACCTCATAGGCGGCAAGTAGCATAGGGCCAAGCCAGGCCCATTGTTCCAAATACGAGGAATCACGAAAACGAGGAAACAAGTGAAATTTTTGAGAAAGCACAACCACGACCCAGAATTGGCCAATGTATGGCACTCAGGTCAGGGCCAGTCATGTCCCGCAATATATTATACCGGTGACAACAGAATACAGGCTCTACTAACTAAACAAAGTATTGGCGTATATCGCTCTCTTTTGTCCTCATTGACATACTTTCAGATATTGCAGCAATAGCACTTATTTCCTCCTAACTCATTCACTTATGGTGTAAAGGTAAGATAATATTTAGATCATCAATAAAAATGCGTGTATGTAAGGTTTTAGTATCAGAATAAACGTTTCTATGGAACATGTGTTTTCAGTAGACTTCATGTACGACATAGAAAAATGCAGGTATAATACACTTGTTCGAGCACCCAGGATGAGTATGTATGCTTTGGTGTGATTTATGAAGCCCGGTTTTAAAAGGAATATTTTTTCAAGAGCATTTTAATGCCACGTGTAATGCCACACACACGGTTAGCTCGAAGAAAAATTGAATTTTCTGGCGAAGGCGAAGATCGATGAAACTGGTATATGCAATGTGGCTATTGTGCAACGTGGAGCATAAATGTATGATGTCGCTGTGGCAGCATGCATTACAATTTGCGCTTTGCTTCAAAGAACAATTCTCGCTGCTCTCGGTTCATCGCCAGCATTTTACGGTGCCTGGCTTCGCTTTATACGTCAAGCATCCCCTCGATTCTTGAACGCTACACTGCACTGGATGCGCAGCATTGTGTTCTATACTGAAGAATCTCCTCCGATGTGCGCCATTTTTTTAGCTTGTTCTTTTCTCTTGAGATGATTTTGCACACATCCCATGTGAGGGAACAGTAGCACTGACTCCTGCCAGGCGCATGTTTATAGTGCATAAAACGGGGAGCATCCACAGACTGATCGCCTGCCAGACCTTCTCCTACTTCACGACGGAACACGTTTCTTCTTTCTTTTCTCCCTTACCACTGCTGGACTGACCTAGGCGCGCGAGAAGTGCGTGCGCAGCACGCTCTCTCTGAGAAGCCTCTCCAGCGGCCATTGCTCCCAGGTATCAGCAAGTGTTCTGCCCCTCTCAAACACCGGAAGTCAGCTGTTGTAGAGTCTGCCTAGAGGGTGTCGGTTGTCCTCTAAACTCTGCGAAATTCGCTGCACACAAGTACTGGCACACAGAAACTGGATACAAAGTATCTGCGCGAGGTCCTCTTTGTCGATGAGTTGGGCACCGACCTCGTTTTAGCAGCCGGACTATATCGTTTCAGGCGACGTGGCATTCAGCATTGAGGGCAGTAAAGTTAAGCTCCCCTCCACGAACTTATGCGCTTCACCGACTGAGTCATAGAGAGGTGAGCCTTCCAACAGGAAGACCCTTCCTAGCGTTCTCCAACAACATAGAGCCTTATTTGCTGGCAACAATGCACAACGTCCCGGTTTGGACTTGCTTGAGTACCGCATTCGGCTAGAAAGCCACTCATCTATATGCGTACCAATGCGGCGATACGATGAACGCGAATGGGCTGTCATTGCCGAACAAGCACGTAGGATGCTAGGTGCGGGCATGATTAGACCGTCGGGTAGTCGTTGACACATTGCGGCTTTGTGTTGACGCAGACAGCTTAACGAGCGTACTACAGCAGACTCCAACAAACTGCCCCGTATGGGGGATGCCATTGATACAGTGTAGAATGCAATATTATTTTCGTCTTTAGACCTGCGAACTGAATCAATGTCGCTGAAGAAGACAAGATTAAAAGCGCGTTCCTTGCACCATCAGCGCTTCACGAGTTGAACTGTATGCCATTCTGCTTGCGAATAACTACCAGGAGTGTACAGCATGCTATGAAGACGGTCATAGGCCGGCCTAAAAATCACGGCTGGGTTGCGTACCTGAATAACATCTTAGTTGGGCGCACAACATAATAACAACATCTCCGGAAGATGGACGAAGCTCTTGGATGGCTCTACAATACTGGATTTCAACTAAACCGTGAGAAATGGTAATTTAGACTTGTAGACATCTTGTATCTGAATTACAACGTCTCCGAGAGAGTAATCGAGCCTCTCCCTGAAAGGATATCAGCCACTACAAACATTCCTGCTCTAACGTGCATTAAACAGCTGCAGTCGTTTGGGGGCATCTCGTCTTACCTGCAAAATCTGCTAACAACGTGTCGATATCTGCTGCCCTACTGATATGCTCTTTAAAGGAGCGCAGTTTAAATGGGGCACAACGGCAACAAAGTGGGCCTGCTGGTATACCATAGGAAAGGATTTTGAAGGCGTGCCAAATATACAAGAAAGGACAGAGCGCTAACGTCCAACAAACAGCTACTATTCACTTTTTTAGGAAGTCATTCTCTTTATCAGTCAAATGCACTCATGAAGTACTCACACAGTTTGATCCGAGTCCTAAAATCACATTGGCTTCCATGATTTCACGAGTCAGCCGGCCACCACCCTTACCGACGATAGTACAAGCATCAAAGGAAGGCTTGCATCCGCAGCTGGTACAATGAAGCGGCAGCCAACCATGACGTCCATTTTTTACATTATTTTCGTGCTCACTGAGGCGATCACTGAGGCAGCGACCCGATCATTGAGGCAGCTTACCACACGAAAGTGGTATCTTGTAAACAGTTGCAAGATACAGCTCATGAACTGGGGCGCTATAACGTAACATGATTCCAAACTGTTTTGATTCCAATTTCTTCAATCAGCCTCCACGATTGGTCAAAACATTTTCTGGCCACTCCCAGCTTCGCCTGTCTGTCACGCGACGCCACGAAAACCGCGATAGCTCCCCATCTGATATAACGTGTACACACTGATTATTTATGATTAAACCGCACAAAAGAAAAATAATCATTTCTGATTCGACGCCTTTTCACCATTAGTCCTCTGCTATTAGTGCAATGTTTTCTGGCTACGCCCATTTCGTCTTTCTGTCACGCGACCTCACAAAACCGCTAAAACTCACCACGTCAAAGTGACGTGTATGCGAAAAAAAAATGCATTAATATGCCGAACAAAACTGAGAAATATTCTGAATAGCGGCAGACTGCCCCGTTACGAAAGGAATAGATGGCTGCTCGCCGATCGCTCGGGCCCTCGCTACTCGCACCTGCCGGTGAGCATGTATTTATTTGCGCATGATAAACCTTTTTGCGTGGCAGTAAAACGTTATCGAGCTCTTTCGGCATGCATACGACATCGCTCTGCCAACTCTTCCTTGCTGAGTATCCGTTTTAGCGGCATTCTTATCCTTCCGTTGCATGCCGCCGTGATTTTCGACCAGCCACCGCAAGCTAAGTAAGGTGAAGCGGATCAATCGGAGAAGCCGGCACCACCCTCTTCATGCGGTTATCTATTTTCACGGTGCTGGCTCGGCCCCATCGAAACCCTCTCCACTAGAGCGGGCTCCTCGCCTCTTGTCAGCCAATTAAACAATGTTATTGGTTTTGAAAGCGAACCAAAGTGACCGCCTATAAACGAGGAGAGTGTTTGGGTTGTTCAGACAGCGCTGCGGGTCACCGCCCGATGCTTGCGTGGGTGGTTACGTAAATTTGACGTCAGGAGTTTAGAATCAAAACAGTTTGGAATCATTTTGCGTTATAGCGCCCCAGAACTCTGTTTTTAGGGACGCAGCTCTCAGGCGCCCGCTTCTTCGGCGAGCGAACAAGCACAGCGAAAGATGAAAGTGAACGCGGAGAGCAGTGGTGAATGAAAGAAGCGAGGAGGAAGGCGGAGACGAAGGTGGAACTTCTTTCATTTTTCGTCATCCGGTTCTACTTTGTAGAAGCTATGCTTGGTCACTTTTATTCTTCGCACTCCAACTACTTAGGTGTTGTAACTATTTGAGCCAGTTAGGAATTGGTGGAGCTATTCACCCACTGCATCCTTCTCTCCGTACATTCCTAGGGAATTAGGACTTCGGAAATGCGTGCGTCTTGAAAACCTGTACACCTGCACTTCTATTACTTTTCTTCGGACACCCCTCAGGATACGCCCACGCCGATGTTGTATATTGTCACAGTTTCTTTCCAATATTACCTTGTGTTGTGCCATGCACCCTCATCACATTTTTGTTGCAAACTAGTTATTGCCCAACGTTGCAGAAATAAAGGTATGAAGCAGGCTGTTACGCAAGTTAAACCATGTTTTGATAAAGGCCGCTCCCCGGTCAAAATGGCGAAACAAATCTGTTGTGTGTTCCACCGTGAAATTCTTCAAATATTATAACCATAGCCACCAACTCTGACTTGTTCGACAACAACAACAATACGTTATACATATATATATATATATATATATATATATATCTTGTTACGGGAATAACGTTTATTTAGGTAGTATTGCTATATCCAAAGTTTGGACAAGCAGCGGCGACCGATGCAAGGCTGTCACGCGCCTCTGGCCACTTCGTCGCCGTCGTCTTCGTCCGACCGACAGTAGCAGCCCCTTCACTGTCTCGTGGCACTACCCCCCCCCGGGGCGAGAGCGCCGACCCGGTGCTTGCTACGACGAACCAGAGGGTTCAGTTACGTACGGCTTAAGTCTCGCAACGTGCACGATAGCAGAGGGCGGGAGCGTAGACGGCGCTGGCGCGGTGACTGGCTCGATCTCATAAGTAACGTCGGTGACTTGACGTAGCACCCTGTAAGGACCATCGTAGCGGGACAATAGCTTTTCGGAGAGGACCGATGCGGTGGGACGGAGACCACAGTAGCATGAGGGCGCCTGGAGAGTAAGAAACGTCTCTGTGGCGACTATAATACAGGGCTTTTTGGGAAGCCTGAGGAGACACTGTGAGCCGTTCACGAGCGATCTGGCGAGCTGTGTCGGCGCGCGCTATGGCGTCGCGAACGTACGTGGTGGTCGAGCTTACAGGAAGTAGAGTATCGAGAGGCAGAGAAGGTTCGCGTCCATACAGGAGATAAAACGGGGAGTAGCCAGTAGTGTCGTGTCGGGACGAGTTGTAGGCGAAAGTAACGTACGGCAAAGTAGCGTCCCAATCGCGGTGATCGGCGGAGACGTACATTGAAAGCATATCGGTCAGAGTTCGGTTCAGGCGCTCTGTGAGTCCATTCGTTTGCGGGTGATAAGCAGTTGTGAGCTGGTATAGCAGGAACGAAGGATGTCATCGATGACGCGAGACAAAAAGTATCGGCCTTGATCGGTCAGAAGCTGTCGAGGAGCACCATGATGCAGGATGATGTCATGAAGGAGAAAGTCGGCGATATCCGTAGCGCAGCTGGTCGGGAGGGCACGGGTAATGTCGTATCGCGTCGCGTAGTCAGTCGCGACGGCGACCCACTTGTTGCCTGATGTCGAGGTTGGAAAGGGGCCAAGAAGGTCGAGCCCAACACGAAAGAACGGTTCGGCGGGAATGTCTATAGGATGAAGCAGACCGGCAGGTAACATAGCTGGCCTCTTGCGGCGCTGGCATTTGTCGCAGCTAGCGACATATCGTTGGACGGAGCGATAGAGACCAGGCCAGAAGAAACGGCGCCTGACGCGATCATAAGTGCGGGTGACACCAAGGTGACCAGCAGTGGGCTCATCGTGAAGCTGGCGAAGGACATCTGACTGCAGATGGGCAGGCACGACAAGGAGGCGTTCAGGGCCCTCAGGATGCATATTATGGCGGTATAAGGTGCCGTCCTGAAGGAAGAACAAGTGGAGTGAAGGGTCGGGTGTGGCGGAGTTGAGACGGTCGATGATAGACCGTAAAGCAGAGTCGCGGCGTTGTTCTTCCCGTATATTAACGAGGTCAGAGATAGACAAGACGCAGGTGTCGGTGTCTTGCTCGGTGACGTCAGGGGAATCCACGGGATGCCATGAGAGGCAGTCGGTATCTTGATGAAGCTGACCGGACTTGTGCACCACTGAAAACGAGTATTCTTGGAGGCGCAGAGCCCAACGACAAAGGCGGCCTGTAGGGTCTTTGAGCGAAGAAAGCCAACATAGAGCATGATGATCAGTTAGGACGGTAAAGGTGCGGCCAAACAGGTAGGGACGAAATATGGCGACAGCCCAGACAAGTGCAAGACACTCTCGTTGCGTGATGGAGTAATTCTTCTCCAGTGCCGACAGGAGGCGGCTAGCGTACGCGATAACATAGTCGTGGCCGCGCTGACGCTGAGCGAGGACGGCACCGATTCCATGGCCGCTGGCATCTGTGCGAAGTTCCGTCGGTGCAGTCGGATCAAAATGCGCTAAAATAGGGGAAGTCGTGAGGGCATCTATAAGCGCCGAAAAGGCAGCAGCTTGGGGGTGAGTCCCATGTAAAAGCAACGTCTTTTTTGAGGAGCGCAGTAAGGGGACGGGAAATGTCGGCGCAATTACGAATAAAACGTCGGAAATAAGAGCACAATCCTATAAAACTGCGGACGTCTTTGGCCGAACAAGGTACAGGAAAATGCTTCAGGGCGCGAACATTTTCAGGATCGGGCTGGACACCTGACGCTTTGACGAGATGGCCAAGTACGGTTATTTCACGGCGTCCGAAACGGCATTTTTAGGCGTTCAGTTGGAGACCGGAATTGCGGAATACCTCGAGAATGGCGGAGAGGCGCTGAAGATGGCTGTCAAATGTTGGCGAAAAAACAATGACATCTTCAAGGTAGCACAAGCAGGTTGATCATTTCAAGCCACGAAGAAGCGAATCCAACATGCGCTCGAATGTGGCCGGCGCATTGCAAAGGCCGAAAGGCATCACTTTAAAGTGATAGAGGCCATCGGGAGTTACGAATGCGGTTTTTTCGCGGTCCAGTGGGTCAACAGCAATCTGCCAATAACCTGTGCGAAGGTCAATAGACGAGAAATATTGGGCACCGTGAAGACAGTCGAGTGCGTCGTCGATACGGGGCAAGGGATAGACGTCCTTTTTCGTGATCTTGTTGAGGTGTCGATAATCAACACAAAATCGCCAGGTGTTATCCGTTTTCTTGACCAGCACAACAGGAGCGGCCCAAGGACTCGAGGACGGTTCGATGATGTTCTTGGCCAGCATTTTATCGACTTCCTTTTGGATTATGGCGCGCTCCGCAGCGGAAACGCGATAAGGGCGCCGGTGAACCGGTTGAGCATCACCGGTGTGGATGGAGTGCTGAACAACTGTTGTCTGGCCTAAAGGGCGATTTTCGAGATCAAAGATATCGAAATACGACAGCAAGACCCGGCGAAGATCTTCTGCTTGCTTATGCGGGAGGTCGGCTGATATCATTTTCTCGAAATTGGCACATAGCGACGATATGGCTGTGAGAGAGCCGCAAAGAGTTCGAGGGGCGTCGACGGCTAACGCAGAAATCGCGCATTCCTGCAACGACGACACGGTGGCAAGCGCGATACCAGCAGGTAGCACGTGGGTAGAAAGACCAAAGTTCAAAAGCGGCAGGCAGGTTTTGTTGTCGCGTACGGTAACCACAGTTTGCGGGAGAACGACAGAGTGCATCAGGACCACGTCGAGAATCGGGGAAACAATGTATTCACCATCGCACACAGGAGGAGAGGGACTTAATGGGACGTACGTGGAGGCTTGCGGTGGCAGGTGGAGGAACTCGACGGAACATAAGCGACTGGGAGTGTCCGAAAGTACGTGGGCGTCAAAAGGGAGTTCCAGTTGGACACCTGTGGAGCTGTCGATAAGGGCTGAGTGCGTCGAGAGAAAGTCTAGGCCGAGGATCACGTCGTGGGGACACTGCGCAAGCACGGCAAACAAACCAATGGTCTGATGGCCAGCAATGCACACTCGGGCGGTGCACATACCAAGAACGGCAGACGAGCTGGCATCAGCGATCCGTACTGTGCTCTGAATTGCGGGCGTAATCAATTTGCGGAGCTGAGCAGGAGAGCAGCGCTCATTATTGAAATCTGCGCTCCGGTGTCTATGAGGGCCGTAATGGTGACGTCGTCCACTTGAATGTCCAGAAGGTTTCGGCGCGTAGGTAGAGTCAACAGAGGATTTGTATATCGGGTCACTGATGCAGCGTCACCTCCGGGAGCTGCACGGCTTAGTTTTCAGGAGCGTAGGTGCCAGGCCGTGCAGGGGACGATGACCGGTATGGTCGCGGCGATCGAGATCGACGGCCTTGTGGGGACGGTGAGCGGCTAAACCTGGAGTGTGGAACAGCGGCATCGGAAGCATCAGAAGCGTGTGGATCAGAGCGAGGCGAAAACCGTCTAATGTGGCCTTCGGGATGACGCCAAGATCCAGTGCTCCAGTTTGAAGGCGACGACAAGCTACTGCGGCAGTGACGGGCAATGTGTCCAACGCGAAAGCAGTTGAAACATTTGGGTCGGTCGTCTGCCGTCCTCCAGTCAACCGGGTTTCTGTAGGGCGAAGGGTAGACCTGGTTCTGGGTGACTGTGACAGGGGTACGTTCGGTGCACGGATAGAACAGACGGCCGATGATAATCCCATGTTCGCGAACTTCTGGCGGACGACTGCTGGTATGAGCGACACGGTGGGCAGGTTGGCTGACTGAACATCTGGAAGAACGGCTGTAGGAGCTAGTGCTTCGAGTTCGCGGCGGACAATACGCGTTACATCTTCTGACGCTGTAGCCGGTACAGGCGTCGGTGGGTCTTCGCATGATGATGTGGCGGCGGTGTTAGGTAGCCGAAGGAACTGGCGGGTGATGCGGCGACTCTTCGCTTGTTCAAAGCGCTGGCATTCCTTAACTATGGCGTCGACCGTCGTACAGTCCTTACACACCAGTAGATTAAACGCGTCGTCGGCTATTCCTTTCAAATATGCGATATCTTGTCATCTTCGGCCATTTGTGCGTCTTTTCGACAAAGGTCCAGTACGTCCTGTATGTACGAAATGTACGATTCAGTGGTCGTCTGGATACGATATCCCAACTCCTTTTTAGCGGCCTGCTGTCGGCCAAATGATCTGCCGAACAACTCACGCAGCTTCGCCTTGCAAGCGTCCCAACTTGTAAGATCTTCTTCATGCGTCCGGTACCACACGCGTGCCGTTCCTTTCAGATAGAATATCGCGTTGGCTAACATAACCGTGGGGTCCCACCTGTTGCGGTTGCTGACGCGTTCGTACATGTCGATCCAGTCTTCGACATCCAGGCCATCTGTGCCAGAAAAGGTTCCCGGGTCTTGTGGGTGCAAAAGAATCACAGGAGCCGGTGGCTGCTGCACCGTCGGCACTTCACTGGTCATCGCGGAGCAACCAAGACGGCGACCGCTTCGAAGTTCCGTGCTTGGTTGACGGAGCCGGCACGTTGACAGGCTTACCCAGCACCTCCACCAAAAGATGTTACGGGGATAACGTTTATTTAGGGAGTATTGCTATATCCAAGGTTTGGACCAGCAGCGGCGACCGATGCAAGGCTTTCACGCGCCTCTGGCCACTTCGTCGCCGTCGTCTTCGTCCGACCGACAGTAGCAGCCCCTTCACTGTCTCGTGGCAATATATATAGGAAAAAACTCTGCAGGTCTGGTGCATAGATAGTTGAAGAAACGAAGGGGCTCACTTAAGAAACTTGCATGTTTAATGTTGTAACCAGTAAACACGCCACTTTCGTAAGCGTGTTGCTTCGTTTCTTCAACTATATATATATATATATATATATATATATATTTCTTCGAACGGGATACAGACGTTCTATGTGTATCTAGCGATCAGGTTAGGAGCACTTTGCAAGACTTGTTCCGAGGGCAAGCGACAAGAAAAGGTGGAATAACAATCGATTTAATAAAAGATGGCGGGGTTATTATACTCGCCAAGCTTGCAACCCTCTACTCGCAATACTTAAGGAGCTCAAGTGTACCGGAGAGTTGGAAGAGTGTCGACATCATACTAACTGGCTTAGATTTAGTACTGTACAAAATATTCGCCTAGGCTATTTTCAGTAGAATAAGGGCAATACTGAGCTTTAGTTTGCCCAGAGAAAAGGCTAGTTTCAGAAATAGTTATTATACGGTCAATCACATCAATGTCACCAATCACGTAATGGAGAAAACTGCAGTGCGAAAACAACAGTCTGTGGCTTTCATAGATTACAAAAATGCTAATACGATTCCGAAATGATTCCATTGAGATTCGTACGTCATGAAGACATTGCGCGGTTGAGGAATACAGCAAGCATATCTGAATACCTCAGCAAATGTTTATGAAGACTCCACAGCTACAATAGCCATCGGCCATACCATGCTGAATACGCCGGTTCTCGTCCACAGCTACATTAATCCTCCGCAATAAACGCTGTAAAATACTGATAAAGAATGTGGTCAAGCAAGCAGACACAATCTCTCCAATGCTTCTCACTGCATGTTTAGAAGAAGTATTCGTGATAGTCGACTTATAAGCACTAGAAGTGAGCATCAACAGAGAATATCTCAGCAACCTCTCGTTCGAAGAAGACATTGCCCTCTTCAGCAACGCTGGAGATGACTTCAAAGAAATAATGGAGTGCATTACGCGATAATGTGTAAAAATAGGGGTGGAGAATAATATTGTCGCGGTTGAACGCGAACAAGAGACAACAACGGCGGAGCAAGACGGCAGCGGAACAGCCTGTTGAAAAAGACCACCAGAACAACAGACGTCTTCTTCGTCTTCCATTTTCCCTGTCCCACTACACGGAGCACGTTAAAGCACATATCATCATCGTAGTCTATATGTCTACATAGAGCACGCGTCATTTGCTCTCCCTCGAAAAGAGCATCGCCCCGATGCTAAACAATAAGTTCGCTTGGTGAAAACGAAAGTCCCTCGTACAGTCACTCGCTGACGTAGGGCTTCATGCGCACTACGTGCACAAGTTCAGAACGGTGTTGGCGGCGCCTTGTTCAGTAAGGGCTATCTGGAACGACCTCGTATGTGACGTCACTTAGCCGACGGAGCACTTTATAGGGTCCGAATATCGCCTCAGCAGCTTCTCGGATAGTCCCCGTTTTCGTATAGGCGTCCAGACCCATACTCTGTCACCGGTGTCGTAAGTTACAGGCCTATGACGGGCATTATAGCGACCTGCATCGTATTCTTGCTGCAGGTGTATTCGCACGCGTGCGAGCTGCCTGGCTTCTTCTGCACGTTGCGTAAACGCATCGGCATCCGTGTCAATGTCGTCAGGTTCGTGTGGTAGCATGGCGTCGAGCATCGTCCTTACTTCGCGTCCTGTGGACAAGGCTGAATGGAGTCATCCGTGTAGTTTCTTGTTTAGCCGTGTTATAAGCAAACGTGATATAAGGCAGAATCTCGTCCCAATCTTTGTGCTCTATATTCACGTACATGGAAAGCATGTCTTCGAGTGTTTTGTTGAGGCACTCTGTTAGACCTTTTGTTTGTGGATGGTAGGCTGTTGTCTTTCGATGAGTTGTGCCACTGAGCATCAGGACGTGATCTAATAGCGCGGCTGTGAATGCGGTGCCTCGGTCTGTTATGACGATGGTTGGTGCGCCATGTCTCAGCACAACATTCTCTATGAAAAGTCGGGCCGCCTCTGCTGCTGTGCCTCTCTGGATAGCTTTTGTTTCGGCGTAGCGAGTAAGATAGTCAGTTGCTACAATAACCCAGCGGTTACCAGTAGTAGAGGTAGGGAGTGGACCCAAGAGGTCCATTCCGATGTGGTAAAATGGCATTTGCGGTACTTGAACGGGTTGTAGCAAACCGGCTGGTTTCGTTGGAAGTGACTTGCGCCGCTGACAATCTAAGCAGGTCCGAACGTGATGTTTCACGGCAACGGGCAGTCCTGGCCAATAATATCTTTGTCGCACTCTGTTCAGTGTTCGCGTATATCCTAGATGCCCAGCAGTGACCTCGTTGTGGCATGCTTCCAGTACTTCCCTACGAAGAGCAGTAGGAACGACGAGCAAATAGCTTGATCCGCTCGATGAGAAGTTCATTTTGTATAGAACATTGTTCCTTAAGCAAAACGATGATAATCCTCTTGTGAAAGCTTTAGGTGCTGTCTGAATTCGTCCGTCCAAGAAATTAATCAGGCCAAGCAACTCAGGGTCGTTACGTTGTTGTGTTGCAATGGTAGACGTGTCGAGAAGGCCGAGGAATGCTGTTTCCTCTTCATCGGTCGAAGGAGCTAATTCTATGGGTGACCAAGACAGGCAGTCAGCGTCGGTATGCCGTTTCCCCGACTTGTGCAGGACCGTCATATCAAACTCTTGCAGTCTCAGGCTCCAACGTGCTAATCGCCCGGAAGGATCTTTCAGATTTGTGAGCCAGCAGAGTGAATGATGGTCGCTGATAACTTTGAAGTGGCGACCAGTACAAATAAGGGCGAAATTTTGTAACCGCCCATACCACGGCGAGGCATTCTTTCTCGGTTGTAGAGTAATTTGCTTCTGCGCGTGAGAGCGTTCTGCTTGCATAGGCGATCACTCTTTCTGTGTCCTCCTGGCACTGCACAAGAACAGCTCCGAGACCAACATTGCTGGCATCAGTGTGAAGCACTTGTCGGAGCTGTCTCGTCAAAGTGGGCCAGCACAGGGGGCGTTTGTAAACGGTTCCGCAAATCGTTAAATGCAGCTTTCTGTTCGTCGCCCCATGACAAACGCAACGTCATCTCTCGTGAGTCGAGTTAACGGCGACGGAATGCGAGCAAAGTCTGCAATAAACCGCCGATAATAGGCGCAGAGGCCCAGAAAGCATCTGACAGCCTTTTTATCACAAGGAACAGGGACAGCGGCAATTTTTCACAGCGACAGCGGCAATTTTTTAGGATCCGGGCGGACTCCCGCGTGACTGACGACATGGCCAAGAAACTCTAGCTCCGCAAAGCAAAAGTGGCAGTTCCCCGGCTTTATGGTGAGGCCGGCGGCCCGTATAGACTGCAGAACCGCTTCAAACCGTTCAAGGTGCTCTTCAAACGTGGCGGAAAACACTATGACGTCGTCGAGATAGACTAAGCAAGTTTTCCACTTCATCCCCGAGAGCACGGTATCCATAAGCCGTTGAAAAGTAGCAGGTGCAGAGCACAAGCCGAAAGGCAAGACGTTAAATTCGTATAGTCCATCTGGCGTGACAAAAGCGGTTTTCTCACTGTCTCTCGGGTCTACTTCAATTTGCCAATACCCGCTCTTTAAGTCCATGGAAGAGAAATAACGAGCGTTTCGAAGCCTATCAAGTGAATCGTCTATGCGGTGAAGCGGATACACGTCTTTTTTTGTAACCTGATTTAGCTTTCCATAATCCACACAAAAACGCAGGCTGCCGTCCTTCTTCTTGACCAAAACTACAGGCGATGCCCAGGGGCTCTTGGAAGGCTGAATCACATCGTCTTCAATCATTTGGTTTACCTGCTGTTGTATCGCTTCACGTTCTTTTGGGGCCACACGATAAGGGTTTTGGTGAATCGGTCTCACTTCGTCCTCTGTGATTATGCGGTGCTTGGTTAGGGGCGTCCGACCGACTCTTGACGTCGACGCAAAGCAGTTGTGGAACTCGGCCAGTAGCGCAAGAAGTCGTTCTCGCTCGTGCTGCGGTAAAGTAGTGTTTACGTCAAGCACAGGTGCTGGGTCTTGCGCATGCGCTTCTTCTAGTACTGAAAAGCACCCACGAACATCAGCGACATCGTCAAAATAAGCCACAGCCGTGCCCTTTGGTAGGTGCCGTCGCTCGGTGCTAAAATTTGTTAACAACAGGTTCGTGCGCCCATCTGTGATATTTACGATGCCTCGTGCAACTTAGATACCGTGAGTAAATAACAAGGGGGTTACTTGGTCTGCAACTCCTTCACAATCAAACGGTACGTCACATGACACCGAAACAAGGATACATGACCGAGGTGGGACGACCACGTCGTTTTCGGTTAGACGAAAGGAGTTGCGTTGCGGCGTTAAGCAGGGAATTAAATCAGGGTTCTTGTGAAACGTAACCAAGCGAGCCGGGATGTTGATTATGGCGCCGTATTCCCGTAGAAAATCCATGCCTATAATTAAATCTTTACAGCAAGTTGGAAGAACGACGAAAGTTGCCACGAAGGAAGAATCTCCTATGGTGATTCTCGCCGTACAGCTTCCAGCAGGCGTGAGCAGTTGGCTACCCGCAGTCCTTATGTGGGGTCCCATCCAGGGCGTTTTTACTTTAAGGCGAACGGCTAGGCTTTCACTCATTATCAAATAATCGGCCCCAGTGTCGACTAGCGCTCGCACTTGCTGTCCGTCATCGGAAACAATAAGATGTGCGCTCACAATTTCGTCTGTATCAAAGTGTGTCGGTTTCACGGCGTCTTGCGGCGGGATGATTGGCGGTTTTTCATCGTCTTGTTGCCGGCCCGCAACCTTACCCCCACAGGTCGCCGCCGTTAGTTTCCGCGGCGTGGGCTGGGCGACCTCCTTCCCCGGAGGTCAGCAAAGGCACGTCCATTCAGTGAAGATGAATGAGCAGGGGACGGAGAGCGTGACCGTCGGCTAAAATCGGTCTGGTGGTTAGGCGGAGAGTCATCGTTCAGAGTGCGCGCCACCGGAGGACATTGAAAAGCAGCGTCGTCGCGGCGTGGCATGTAGTCGTCACTGGTGCGTCGACCGTCAGACCAGGACTGAAGAGGTCGAAATGAGGGGTTGCGGTACCAGCAATGGCGGGAAATATGGCCGATGCCTCCGCAGTGATAACAGAGGGGGTGCCTATCAACCGTGCGCCATGCGTCCGTTTTTCGAATTTGCGGGCGCCTCGAAGCCTCGTCTTGTGGCGGTGACCAAAATGCAGCGGATGACGGCTGGCGGTAGGACGGGATCGGCACAACGGGTGGGTGTCTGAGAGATTCCTCTGGTGGTGATGACCAAGGTGTGGCTCTCGGCGGCTGATGTTGCGACCGCATGGGACATAACAGCTGGTTGACGTCTGACAGCGTCGGCATAACTTAGGGGACGCTGCTCGTAACCAGGATCGCCTGCGGAGAACGCGTGCCTAATTTCCTCACGTACGACTTCAGCGACTGACGCCATGGGTGTGCCCATTGCCGGTGTCCCGAGCTTCTGAAGTTCTTCGCGAAGAATCTCCCTAATTAGATCACGAAGGGAGTTCTGATTGCTAACGGTCATTGCGGCGGCGTTGATAGGAGTGCTGGTGGGCAAGCGATCGTACTGCCTGCATCTTAGATGGAGTGCGCGTTCAATACCAGTGGCTTCCTTTATAAAATCCGCCACGGTACTCGGTGGATTGCGCACAAGTCCGGCGAACAGTTCGTCTTTTATGCCATAAGGTAGCGTAATTTCTTTTCCTCAGGCATGAGAGGGTCAGCTCTACGACACAGGCGGGCCATGTCCTCGGCAAACATCGCTACAGTTTCGTTGGCTTTCTGAAAGCGCAGCTCAATTAGTTGCTGGGCACGGTCCCGTCGAATCGACACTCGCAAATGTTTCAATTAGCTGATGTTGGAAATCATTCCATCTAGCGAAACTGGCTTCGCAGGTTTTCAAACCACGTACGAGCACTACCGTCAAGGGCGAAATACGCGTGGGAGAGCTTTTGTTGAGCAGTCCACCCATTGACCTTGGCAACACGTTCGTACTGGTCAAGCCAGTCTTCAACATCTTCATGTACGCCACCATGAAAGCGATCGGGAATCAGTGGTTGCAGAAGGGTTACCTGAGACGTACTGTGAGTAGAGCTGTCTTGTGGAACTCGTGGAACCTGTGGCAAGCTGGTGGTTGCCATTGGTAGAGGTAGACAGGGCTCGGACGAGCGTTCTTGTAGGGGGTTGAGCTCGGGGGAAAGACCTAGCAACCGCCGACTGAAGCGATGCACAGGAGTTGCAATTGGAGATGGGCTGGATGAACGGCTCCCAGGAGGAGTCCGGAGCATCAGGCAGGGTTGTGTACCCAGCACTTCCACCAGTGTCGCGGTTCAACGCGAACAAGAGACAACAACGGCGGAGCAAGACGGCAGCGGAACAGCCTGTTGAAAAAGGCCACCAGAATAAGAGACGTCTTCTTCGTCTTCCATTTTCCCCTGTCCCACTACACGGAGCACGTTAAAGCACATATCGTCATCGTAGTCTAAATGTCTACATAGAGCACGCGTCAATATCAAGTAGACGACGACGTTGAAGAATATTCTGGCAAGAGAATGATAACATGCGATTGGTAGTCACTCTCCTGACTTTTTGCAAGATTACGTGTGTGACAGTAGCGCACCCAGGATCTATGCCGGGGGGGGGGGGGGTGAATTTTTGTGGTTGGGGGAAGCAAGCACTTTACATAACATGGAGTTTCTTTGCTTTAGTCAGAGGAATTCGGCCAAAAGCAAATAAAATGCCCAATCATTATTTTGATGTAATGACACCAAGGATAATGACGATGTTTATTTCTTCAGCGTTTTACTCAATGTAATTTAAGAGTGAATGAATAAATGCAAGACAGTGATAGAGTGCCTCTGTTAATCAGGAAAATTCGACCTCAAGCCACCTCCTGAATTTTATTGACAGTGTGAACAGAGCACTGAAGGTACACCTTGGGCTGGTAGGGCTGAACGCGTGGGGGCTAGGGGGGGTTACAACACCCGAAACTCCTCCCCCCCCCCGTCGGTGCGCCACTGGTCTTTGGCATCAATTACCAGAATCAAAGCGTACACTCCTTCTATTCTACCACCACTGGCATATAGGGCCGAAACTTGGAGGTGAACAAAGAAGGATACGAAGGATTTAAGGACAGCGCAACGAGCACTGAAACGAGAAATTTTAGGCGCAACCTTAAGAAGCAAAAGACAATGGTATTGATACGAGCAAGCGGATACAGCTGATATCGAAGTAGACGTTGGAAGGATGAAATGGAATTGGCGAAGCATTTTAGGCCATAGGGCCGATAACTGGTAGTCTATAAAATGTATAGATTGGCTGCTAGGAGAAGGGAAGCACAGTTGAGGACTGCACACTTACAAACTGCGATGAAATAAGGCAATTCACAGCCTTCCACAAAAAAGTTGGCAATTAATCTCTAAATGTAGGTAGATATTTGTCGTACTTCTTTATTTACACACCTTTCTTCACCACTCTTCTCACTACAGGCATTATGCATGATCTTATTGTTGAGTAAAGCCAGTGATAACACGTTGAAGTATGAGTGCCCATGGCTTTTGGAACATTTTTTCACATGATGACCTTTGGCATGACCGAATATGCGATGCAAGTAAACACAAGAGTTGCAATTTGGGCTTGTTGGTAACGCATCTTGAATAAGTTTACCGTAGCGCGATTAGAAGACAGGACTAAAGAAGACACACATGGACACAAACACACAGCGCCGTGAGGGTCCCAGCGTGTGTGTCCCTGTGTGTCTGCTCTTGATCTGTTTTTTAATCGCGCTACGGTAAACTTATTCGAGTAAACACAATTGTTGGCATCATCGTTAGTTGTTAATGATTTAATACACACCGCTTGACAAAAGCTTCGCATCAATCAGATTCAAATCTGCGCATTAGATCTGCGTATTTTTTACTACCCTAGTATGCAATATCCTGTCTTATTTTGCTACCATTCATGGAAAAGGCATGTACTCGCTTTCGCATCAAGAGATGTATGTGATCGCGCAGAGCCAAAACACAGGCAGACTAAGAACGTATGGGTGCTGCCTGTACAGTCCGGAAATTCCGGGATATATTGCGCGGTCTACAATTTATAATTTAGACTTCATATCTGCCCATTGTAAAGCAACAAAACTCGTCGCAGCACGTTATGCCCACCGAAGTTTTTCATATTGCGTATAGCTCAAAAAAGAAGACAAGCAAAAGAGGAACAATATACTCGTATTGCGCCTCCGTCAACATAAATGCCACCTGGCAGGTTCAGCCTTACAGTTGGATTTCGTAGGTAAAATGATTCGGAGCCCAACTACTTGAACAGTTTTTAAAAAAGTACCTGCAGGTACAGTTCCTAACTTCTGGCAACATTTCGTCAAGGGATCTTAACGGTGTATCTCCGGTTTCAATCAAACAATAAAAATTCTTGGTATGATAGGTACTAGATCACTGCACGGGCTAGGGCTTACCAGTAAGCCTGGCCCCGCCCCGCCCTGTGAGCCGGGTCGGGCCGGGTATGGCAGTTTTTTCACGGGCTCCGGCCGGACTTGGGCACGGCATGTGCTTGTTGACCCGGGCCGGGGCCAGGCTAGGGTATTTTGACGCGGGCCCAGGCCGGGCTCAGACTTTCTGGTGGTGTGCATGTAATGTGCAGCGAGTTATCCTCGCGCGTCTCGACACTGAAAAATCTGTTGCCCCGGCGCAGCTGGAAGCTAGCAGTGCTACTCCTGTGCACTTCCCTTTTCTTCCGTCGTATTTTGCGCTGTTTGAACAGAATGTAGAAGTTGCCTCAACCCAAAGAATGCAATTGTATTCCTTACCTAAATCAATGTAATCAATGCTTTCATCACGGTGTAAGCGCATTCGCGACTTGCTGATTCTTCAAAGGCGAATTGGTAAAACGATGACTGGTAAGATAATTCGACACGCGGCTGAAAAAAAATTGAGAGGACGCTTAAGCTTCGCTTTTAAGAGTGGAACGCGATAGCATTCAAAGATCCCTGACTGCTACTCATGGTTCCCGACGACTGCAGCTTATGCAACCGTAGTGGTTACTGGCTAACACTGGCGGCGAACGCTATGCACGTAGATGAGCTTTCTGGTGGAAATGGGGGCCCTTGCGTGGGCCGATGCCGGAGATAGCGCACAACCGCGCCAAAGAAATTGCATCATTTTCAGGTTTCCGTATTCGTTTCGCACTTTTAATATTTCAGTCTGAAAAGATTTAACATAAAAGGCATGCGCTGTGGGTATTTTGTTTCATGACATTTGTTTGTGGATTGTCATTCTCAAAATTCCGCGGAATAGCCTAGCCAAGAACGCAAGGCAAGGTATGAGCAACAATAATGATAGAATGGTGTGGCATACCTAAACGTGGTTGGGGATGGTTTCCTCGGCCGCGGGCGCCAATGCTGATGCCAAAGCCGGATTTTCTGCGACACGGGGTCCTAAACGCTATCGCGTTAATATGGCACTGCGCCAATCCATGATTGCACGCATGTTCTCAACCGGTCGCCTAGCAACAGCGCATTACTGTGCACCATGGAGGAACGAGAAGCTTTCTTTCTCCATTTAGTCCATCAATGCGCTGCGCTCACGACCGGTCGTGGCTGTGCTTCGGCTAGACTGTACTATAAAAATAGAATACGGTTGAGAGCGACGAGCGGCTGGGGAGGCGCATGCTTTGCAGTGAGGCGCTGCGATAGAAGTGGATTGGGACGCATCAAGGTCGCGCCCTTGGAAACTGCTGGCGATACTGCTCGGCAGGGTCATTCGTACTACTTTGCGCACTGGTATTTGCTTTCAGACCGCTCAAATGGTGTTCATAATTACTTATGACATGTATTTATGCCTTAATAATGTATTCATTTCATTCTCTTGTTTATTTTATTTTTAACACGAAAGTGTTTTATGCCGGGGTCCACCAAGACTTCACTGACGTATTTCCGTCACGGAAATACGTCATAGAACATAATACAAAGAAAGAAACCAGAAGAAAAATTTCCACAAACATGCAAAATTTGGGAATCGAACCCACGACCTCTCGGTCCGCGACGATAGATCGCCGAGCGTTTAACCCATTGCGCCACAAACGCCTTTGCAGAGAGCTACACAGACGCGCCTTATATATCTAACACTCCTCCGTGTACCCGCGCTCTTGTTCGGGGCGGTGCCGCCGCCTACGAGCAGAAAAGAGAAGTACTGCATTATGACACTAACGCGCACCGACAGTGAACGCTTCGGTGGTCTCACCACTACGACGCCTCGATGCCAGCATTCGAAGGGACGCTGGCATCAAGAAGCACTACCAACGCCACCTAGGTGGCGTTGGTAGTGGCGTTCACCGTACTCAGCACAGCGCAGCGTGGCCTCCGCAATTAGCTCTGAAAATGTTTCTGAAGTTGATCGCGGAGGCTGCAATTACGACGCGCTGTACGCGCTGATTTGACTCGGTGACGATTCAGTTACGTGCTTTGTCTTGCGCGTTGTATTAGTGTGTCAGTTACGTGCTTCGTCTTTCGCGTTGTGCTAGCGTGTGCAGCGTAGTGCAGCTTCCATATGCACGACGGTTGCTCATGGTCATCGACGTTGGTAGTCGTGATGGAGGAGACGTGCCACCAGGCGTCAGCGTGGGTGCATCAACGCCTAAGGGCGCTTTAGCCACAAAACACCAATAGACATTATATATCAATGTGCAATAAACATTACACTACTTCTGTGAAGACACGTTTCACTTTCGTGTTCTATACCGATTCCTATATAAGAGGGATCAACCACATTTTTTTAATGCCCCTCGGTGGTCTTTTTTTGGTCTCGGGCTGGGTTCGGGCCAGTTTCGAGCCGGGCCGGGCCAGGCTCGGGCATAAGGTAAAGGGGTGGCGGGCCGGGCCGGTCGGGTAACGTAGATTATTTCCGGGCCCGGGCCGGGCCCACGTCTCGCCATAAATATTTTCGTTGGGCTCGGGCGGGCAGCCCAATGTAAAAACGGGATCGGGCCGGGCCCGGTATGAAAAAATCAGCCCGTGCAGCGCTCTAATAGGTACTTCCGGCTCTTCCCCTCACGTGGCCAGTTTGCCTGGGAACCAATGAAGCCGAAAGGCATCGGTTAGAGAGTTTTCTAACCGGAAATACATATTCGCCCGATGCAGGCCTAGATTTTGGTAGCTCTTCCTTACGAGGAATGATTATCTTATTGTAACTCCGATACCATCTATTCAAATCCAAGTAAAATGTAGAAATACTCTTATGAGACAACTACAGTAAAAATTTTATGTAAATTTGTTGCATTTCAAAGGTAAAGACACTTTCTAGCAACTCAGAGGTGCGGCTTTTTCAGTTAGGTCTTGCAATGCTTTCCCATAATTGCACTTTATTTAGGTTTTTAAAATGAATGCATTAGATTTACCAATTCGTAACTTTGCCCTCAAAGACAGGTACCGCACTTTTGTACGAGTTTCGTAAGAGTGTTACAGCATCCTGGGTGAAAAAAAATCCATGCATGAACTTACTGTTTTGTGAGAATACTACGGTGTCCATGAGAGTTTTGGAAAAGTCCTACTCACAAATCAACGGTATACGTCAACACTGTGTATATTACATCAGTGTTGTTGGCTTTAGATGTAATAATAGGTGCTCCTTACAAATTACAATGTTATCTTTGTGGCTGCATGTTAGGTTTTGGAAACATCATACTTCCTTTGTTTGAAATTTTATAAATTTCTTGAATTAAAAGATACATCAACAGATTAATTTGAAGACCTGCTTTCTACATACACTAGATCTAGACTTCTCTTTATATGCAACATGCGTCATTCTAATCAGTGCCGTGGTTGCCGAGGAAAACGATGCAAAACGTATGCGAAATCTTGATGTTGTTGAGTGAGTGGGTCACTTTTCCACCTCTGTGGCGCCAGAACATAGGGAACTTTATTGATGATGGTCACGATAGAATCAACCAAAATTTGCACATACCAGAGAATCACTGTACTCGCTAATAAATTTAAGACAGACAGACTGAGATGCTAATTCATGCGCTTGCGAATAGTCATGTTTTCAGACCGAATATATTTCTCTACTTGGAAATGAAAACTCACTCAGTTTCGTATAATTTAGTGAATTATTTGCCGTTAGTGCAATGGCTGAATTTTCTATTTTATAATTGTACCTAACTTCGTACAACGCCTTTTTGCCAAGAATATTTGTTCGACTGAATTCAACATACTGAGCACGTATTCTTTTTACTCTGTACAGTCGAAAAACGTTGCACCGTATGGTATTAGCAAAGCTGGACTGGATCAGCTCACCCGTTCATCTGCATTGGGTAAGTAGCAGGTTATGCTGTGTTTGTATTTATCGGATGTTTTTTCCTAAATCAAAAGTAAAATGCAATGGTGCCAGGCAGCGCACAAATCACCGCCTCAGTTACGGCACTGCGGAAAATGCATTACATATAATATTCGAAGATAACTTTATTCAACTCTCCCGACAACAAATGACTAGTCTGGGAAGATACCAAAGGTGTGTTAACCTCTTGCATGTGTGACAGCTGTGTTGATGCAACTACATTTCAAAAGAAGGTCAACTGGCACATTGCAAGGGAACACAAATAAGTAACGACTATATGTTCTTACGGCATTCTCAGAAGTTTTGTCAACTGATGACCTTTTACTATTCAAAACACCAAGTTCATGTACCATGCAGTTTGGTCTGAGTATGCTGGATCTGTTCGCACATTGCAGATTTATAATCACACTGTATACTAACAAACCTCAAGGTATGGTCCAATGTATGCAATTATTCATCTATAAATTATTTTCCCACTGCCACACCTCACATAGCTGACACGCGCTTTGCAGCTACCAACTTTCTTAGTGAACTGACATGCGTCATGACACGTTCCTCTTGTTCGTTCGATCAGATTAGTGCTTGTATTTTGAAATGTTTTCCTTGGGGCATAACGAAAATGTGAAAATCAAGGAAGTAGAATATTCTTGACATGACAGACAAATACCCTTTGGAACATATCCCATTACTCTGAAGGATGCAGAACACACTCGGGCATTGGAACACGCCGTTTAAAGCTTACGGACTGAAATCGCTGTGGAATAGCTAGTTGCGCGAGTTGATTAGAGCGACTGATGCAATAGCACACGTAACATGTTTCGAATTCCGCATTATGACAGCAGTGCATTTTTTTATTTAATATAAAGCAAATACTATATTTCACACAGAGGGGCTTCTCAGTTCAACTGAACAACGAATGTCAAAGAGCCTGTGGCCTGCTACAATGCATGCAAGATGAACGATCTATACAATTTATTCTTTTTGCTGCTGATATATACATGCCTTGCCTAGGATGAACAGGATTAAAGGAAAATGAAATCGCCGGGCGAAAGTGGCCTACCAGTACATTGCTAGTAGGCGGAAAACAACACTTCGATGCAATAAGAACATTTCAGCAAAAATATATCACTATGTCTTCAATGACAGCAGATAATGATCAGTGTTTCCTCCCCCTTGAGGTCTAAAAGTACAAAATATTCATCTATCCTAACGGCATGGACAAAAACAAAACAAGTTATACAGGACAACCACTGTGGAACCAGTGGCAGGTACATGTAACCTCAGGCCAAAAACTGGAGCAGCCAATAATTGAAGTATAAGGCATTATTTTGAACTGAGTACTTTCAAACCCATATAAACTCTAGAGCGAAAACTTTTGACATATTCATTGTTTTGTCAAAACACGTACTCCACTACAACATCCCATAACATGACCTCCAACATCGGGCGCCGGGGAAGACAATTACCTCACGAACGAACAATGGACAGACAAACGAATGTGCGCGCCAGCGAGCGAACGAACCAACGAACGAAAGAGTGAGCAAGTGAGTAAATTGAGTAAATGAACAATCAAATGGGCGAGGCATCAGTAGGAGGCCCTAGTGAACAGCGGTCGGCAAAAAAATTATCTCGCATTTAAAATGTACTCAATATTCGACTACAGTTTACTGCATTAGCTTCCCTCGCGCTTCTGTGATTGTTCTCGCAAGCGACCAAAAAAGATGCCCACTTCTTCAAGCTGCCGCTCAAGCAGCGGTGTCTATTTAGACATTAAAATACGATAAAAAACGCATTTCTGACAGCGAGCATGAATGGGCGTGCCTCCGCTCATCGACGTCTGTACGTGTGCGGATGAGAGCGTTCCCGGGCTACTATAAAAAGTTCCCATCTCGAACAACAGTGACGTAATCCGTAAGTTTTAATTGCGCAGCTGCGCCCTCACCGACCGACGTCTCTTGCAGCTAAACGCAACACCGAAACTGACGCCCTTCAATGAATATTTCACATATTGCTGTAGCAGCATATGAACGAGACTGTTGTCGCCATTTTATGTTACTTACGACACACTAAACAGACGCCTAAATTCCCCTGTACGCATTAGCTAACAATAACTAGCAGCACAAAATTCTGTATGTACCTGGAAAAACGGCTCACCGAAGTAAACGAATCATCGCAATACTTCAAGCACGTTTGGCCGCTTGGAGAAAACATTTATGCAGCACGTATTCAGCAAGAGGAAGATGAATCGGGAATTTTCGATTATGGCGTACAGCTTTCCAATGGACGCTTTTGATCTGATTATAACATTTCTGCAGAGAAACGATTAATAATAAATAATTATGTGATTAGGCAATATGCAAAAATAGTCTGACTTGCTCCAAGCGACGGAAATCATAATCTTGGCTCCATCCAGCTACGTGCCAGTCACAAATTTTTAAATTGCGGCACAAGTTACGTCGGATGTTAAATATATTCTTTAGATCCTGCCAGGGTTCTTCTGCACCGCCGCGTAGTATACGTAACAGGTTATACGGGGTATGTCAAGCGTCATTCACCGAGTGCTGGGAAGCGGCCACCCAGAACTCATTTATCGTGTGAGCCGATTGGGAACCATCAATTTCATTTGCAAACGGCTATTATAACATGTTTAAATGACAGCGTAACGTTATACCTTCATATTAGATCAGTTATCAGCGTTCTTTAGGAGCAGTAGAGCAACCGTTCATAGCCGTAACTAAAAATCGCACTGGTAAAGACTATCTTTCGATGTGCCCCGTCTCTATCGTGTGTTGTTTGTCAGCGTTGTATCTGAATCCGTGACAAAACAACCCATGCAAGTATTCTCCGTGAAGTTATAGTTTGATAAAGTCTGAATGGCCCGAACAACCTAAAGGGCTTCCCATTCGCGACCAAAGTTGTGTGCTATGTTCGCCTCACCTAGAAACCATTAAAAAATCCTGCACACGGTTTACTGCAGTCCTTCCCAGTTTCTGTATTTGCAGGTGCAGCAGTTAAATCACATGCAACTCATGCTACGCACACAATAGACTTAGCATAGCAAAGAGAAACACAACTGCACTGAATGAGCGTGGCATGCTCTTATGTGTGTGTATTCCAGCGTTTTTTCGCTTCTATAATAGCACCTCTGACGAAGCTGCTCACCGGCGATAGCTATCTGTCTGGTATGTCGCCGGCCTGTGATGAGGCTTTCGCAACATTACGCCGTCTCTTGACTTCACCGCCTATCCTACGTCACTTCGACCCTGCCGCTCCGACCGAGGTACACACGGATGCTAGTGGGATCGGCCTTGGCGCTGTCCTTGCCCAAAGTAAGCCGGCCTTCTCTGAGTACGTTGTTGCCTATGCGAGTCGTGCCCTTACCAAGGCAGAGCGCAAGTACTCGGTTACCGAGAAGGAATGTTTGGCAATTGTTTGGTCGTTGCAGAAATTTAGCCGTTACTTGTATGGCAATTCGTTTGATGTCGTCACTGATCATCATTCGCTCTGTTGGCTGGCTTCACTGAAGGATACGTAGGGTCGACTTGGACGCTGGGCGCTTCGTTTGCAAGAATTCGATATTCGCGTTCTTTACCGCTCCGGACGCAAGCATGCCGACGCCGACGCACTTTCCCGCTCGCCGGTGTCTTCTGACGTTGCAGCCTGTTTCCCTTTCCGCAACTTCCTTAGCCAGCATCAATATCACTGACATGCCTTCCGAACAGCGCAAGGATCCCTGGATCGCCTCACTGATCGACGTTCTCTCTATGCCTTCGACGACACGAGCCCCACAGCTATCTCGTGCCCTTCGTCGCCTAGTACTCCATTATGCGCTCCGGGACGACATGTTGTACCGCCGTAACTACCAGCCCGATGGTCCAAAATGGCTTCTTGTTATACCTCGCCATTTGCGCTCCGATCTGTGCACGGACTTTCACGCAGACCCACAAAACGCGCATGCTGGCGTTTTGAAAACGTATGATAGACTTCGCCAGCGATTCATCTGGCGTGGAATGTACACATACGTCCGCAAGTACATTCGTTCCTGCATTGAGTGTCAACGCCAGAAAACAACTTGTCACACACCTGGCCCATTACAACCTTTGCCGTGTCCCGCTCGCCCGTTTGATAGAATCGGCATAGACCTGTACGGACCCCTTCGTTCCACCCCTGCGGGCAATCAGTGGATTATTGTGGCCGTCGACCATCTTACTCGATATGCCGAAACCGCCGCTCTTGCAACAGCTTCAGCTCGCGATGTTGCCTTGTTCGTCTTGCGCCGCTTCGTTCTTCGCCATGGTGCGCCACGCGAGCTGCTTAGTGACCGAGGGCGTGTGTTTCTTTCTCAAGTCATCCAAGAGCTTCTCAGTGAGTGCAATATCATTCATCGCACCACTACAAGTTATCCGAAAACTAATGGCTTGACGGAGCGCTTTAACCGAACACTCGGTGATATGCTCTCCATGTACATAGCCTCCGACCATTCCAATTGGGACTTGGTGCTTCCTTTTGTGACATATGCATACAACACTGCCGCGCAAGCCACCACTGGATTTTCGCCTTTCTTTTTACTATACGGACGTGAGCCATCTTCCACACTGGACACTATACTTCCGTAACGCCCGGATGCATCCGAATACCGCCCAGTCTCAGAACTTGCTCAATGTGCCGAAGAGTGCAGCCAACTCGCACGCTCATTTACATCCGTGCCCCAAGGTCTTCAAAAAGAGCGCCTTGACCCGGCTGAACCTACCCCTACCTTCCCTGTTGGCTCGTTCGTGTGGCTTTCAATTCCGTGCCCCACCCCTGGTCTCTCCTGCAAGTTTGCAGCGAAGTATCACGGTCCCTACCGGATCGTTGAATGCACATCGCCGGTGAACTACGTCGTCGAGCCTGTGACACCTCCGACCGACAGACGCTGCCGTGGTCGTGAAACAGTCCACGTGGGCCGCTTAAAGCCCTACTACGACCCTCTGGTGCTTGCCTCACGTTGAGTCGCCAGGATGGCTCCTCTTCGTCGCCGGGGCCAGTGTAGTGGGGAAGAGAGTCCGCAGCCATTGAGAGAGGATGACGAAGCCCAGCCGCCCGGAGAGCGAAGAGACAGTGACCGATGCTCTTGGACCAAGGCTGTTACGTATAGCCCCTGCTTGTAAATAAACCCCCTTACAATATATTGGTTCCAAAAGCAAGAACACCGACGTAGAACGTGGAAATGTCGCTAGTTTATTTTCGATGGACCGAGGAAAGGTGAATACTTGAATAAAATTGTGTCCCTCTAACAAACATTGGAGAAATTGAATTTAAAGGTTGAATCAATTCAAGACATCTCCGATATCGGTCGACAACATTCCCCAGTACTTTCCTTGGAAGAGCTAAATGTACGTAGAAACTGTGCGATGCTGTAGCTCTGCATGATCGGCCCAAGTCAAACAGGTCTTACCGTTTCATCACCAGAGTGCGAATACTATCGTTTTAACATAGACCACATCACGTAGTCATAGATAGGCACAATTGTAAAATAGTCAGTTTCATAATGACGTCCTAGCCATCTTCTTCTCGCTCATACTCTCGTCCAGTACTTCTGTACAACGGAACAGCTGGTGTGCCGTAGAAATCAGTTCATCAGCATCACGCGATCGTCGTCACCGTCGTCTTGCTGCTGTCCGCACGCATACGCTCACGTAAGACACATAGATGTTTGTATTACGCAAACAAGTTTATTGTTTCGATCGCAATTTTATGGACACTCCAGGAGCATTTCTGTCGTCGTCGTAGCCGTGAGGTTCCGTAGAAATTCTAAGCGCGATAACACCGTCGCCACGCACTCTACGTGTATGTGCAACTAAAAGCGTGCGAGTGCAGCCGACATACCGGCTCAATCTCGCCCGCGCGAAAGGGAGAAAAGCTGGCATGAAGCGCGCCGCCTTCCCTCGCGCTGTGAGGCACCCAACGTTGGGAGACATCGGGGGGGGGGGAGGGAGGGGCGCCGGCATTCTACTCCGGCTGCAACTGCGCATGTGGCGGCTGTATCTTGAGAGCGATCTGCGTTGGGGGCAGAGTCTTGGTGCGCCGGCGGCTTGTAGCTTTGTGTGTGGTGCGTGTTCTAGGCGCTCTGTTTCAGTTGAAGCGATAGACAACACCAAGGTCACTTCGTTTCCTGCCCCGTTTCCTCATGCCAGCGTTTTGAGAGTGAGTGTCCACGGTCATGGAGTGTGATGTATTCATTGTGCGCGCTGATACCAATTTAGTTAGCAAGCGAATGTTTACAAATTGATACGGCCGATAAAAGTATTATCCTTACTTCGTATGCCTCTGCTCATTTGCTATGGCAATCGATGATTTAGCCTTCGGGCATAATTGCGACTTTTTTGATCCATCTGATAACGCTTTGCGTAATCGTGAATGATGCTAAATAGCCAGCTACGAGCAAAGTGCTTCGGATAAGACTCAATGCGGCTGTGTGACAGATCTGCTAATAGTCTTATAGAGGCCACGAAGTGTGGCGCGACAGAAGAGACATACCTACCGACCTACCTCAAAGTGCATTGAAGGAGGCAAAGAATGCCTCTCAAATAAATTAAAGCGGTAGGGGGTGGCTCCACAAGAGAGGTTTCACGTAAAACTTTCAGCGAGACATTTGACTTTGTTGAATGTCCTGATAATTGGTTGTTTTGTCTGTCATTATGGTTCATTTATAAGAACAGCATTGAGGTGCAGCACATTACAGTGTATGCCACCAGGTAAAGTCTCACTTAAGTCGCACACCAGCGCACGTACAGAGATGCTTTGAAATTTGTTCAGAGTTTCATTCACTACGTTGCACACACACTAAAATTGGGCATGCGTTCTTCAGCTGTCTC